>NW_028125413.1:0-206000 GCF_965194825.1 Balaenoptera physalus
TTGGCAGTGGGCCTGAAGGACAAGTGAGATTTGGACCCATGGGGAAGAGAGGGAAGACATTCCAGTTTGGAAGAATAAAAGCAAAGACACATTCTCCTCGCCCTTGTCCTGCCCCAAATATAAATTCATAGAACCCTCACATTTTCACAACTGAGGACTGAAGAAAAGCAAGAGGTGAAGGGGCCTACCCAGTGTTACACAGGTAGTGGAGAGGTGTTCTGCTCAATGGTTCGGTTCATGTTGGGGCTCCGGATTTACAGCTGATAGGAATGTGAGGACAAGCTCATGCCATTTCAAACATTTCCAAGTGATACTGAGAGAGACGTTAAAGGTGCAAAATGAGGGTGCTGAATGACCTCACAAAGTGGGAATGGTGGGCCCATTTTCATATGAAATTCAAAACAAGTTCATGACCAAAGGACATAATACAAAATGACAACATAATCATTACACTCCCCTCTCCCCTAGAAGTAAAAATCAGTATAATCCTCCCTCTCTCCACCATGAAAGGATGAGGTAAAGGCTCAGCAGCAGCCCCCGTGAAACACATGGTCACCACTGTGAAGAGGTGTTACTAAGACGATTTGGTCCGACTCAGAGAAGGAAAGAGACAACTCTGCCCTTAGCCTGATCAGGCCCACAGGAAGGAAGCACACTGGGGGCAGCCTTTGAGAGTGTGGCAATGCGAGAGAACCTTCTTTAGGAGGGGACTCCCTGTTGCCGACCTTGAAAAAGCAAGGATGGGACATTCGTTTACTGGGGCTGTTGCAGAGGGGATGTGCCCAGGAGGTAGAGACTGCTTGGACTACTATTTTAGAGGTTGGGCCCCCCTGGTTGAGAACCACAGCACCTTGTATTCCTAAACTGCTTGAATGAGCGGGTGCACGTTAGGACAGACGAAGTCAGGCCTCATTGGAGCCGACTGCCTTTGGGAGTGGTAGAAGGTAAAATGGGAAGGGGAATGCTCTGCAAGAGGTTTGTCATGGCAGGTGGGCCAGCACGAGACCATCCAGATTCTCCAAGGCTCCAGAGATGACTTGGCTGGGAGCATCCCTCTGATGTGGTGCGGGGACTCCTACCTTAACAGGACCTGGCTGGGCATCTGCGGGAGGCAGAATAAATGGTTTATTAACTTAAGAGAGCGAGAGACTCACCTGGGGGGTTGCACCAAACCACTTCAAAAGACTTGTACCTGGATTCTTGAGCCAACCCTCACAAAACTTATCTAGATCTGGAGTAGGGCTCTGGAAGCTGCACTTTTAATAAGCTTCCTGGGCAGTCCCACCACAGTGGTCCATGGAGAGACTGACCAAATTACTGTGTATTCTCCATTGCTTTTGGGAGTCAAAGTGGGCAATGTGAAAAACTGCAGCAGGCATACGTATATACAGGGAATATTCAAGGCAAACAGAGGGGTAGAGTTATTCTATGCATGAATCAGATTTGAGAAAAGCTAGCCTGGTGGTTAAAGAACACAACCCTGGGAGAGACAGACAGACCAGATTCTGTCCTACTTACTTGTGTGATTTTGACCAAGTTCTTTTATCCTTCTGACTGTTTCTTCATATGGAAAAGAGCTATGGCTGTACATTTAGCCCAATATTCTCTTTTGGCAAAGGCTGCTCTGGGTCCATTTGTGTTCTCTGCAACTTAATCTTTTCCGGTGTGCAAGCATTTTTAAGTTGTTTGTTGAAGTATTACATTTGACTTTCAACTGTTCATTACTTTGGGCAAAGCTTATATAATGCGGCAGAGACTAGAACCTATGCAGAGATAGTGAGAGGATGTGATAAGCGTATTCTGCCGGTTTATCAAAGAGTTTAACCTTTTCTCCTCTTCCTCCCCCTGCCACCAAGAGATGAGATAGAAGGCAGAGCCTGGAAATGCACACCAAGCAATACTTCTGTGTCAGTTTCTCTTTTATTCCTCTGCCAGTACTTCCCAGAGAGATTTCACCAAAAGTGCCTAAGCTTGCCATGGCCATTGTTGTGAAGAACATTTCTCTCTATTGCTAGTCACATCCCCTTTTCCTTCTCCTGGGCGCTTAATGGATGTTTGGGGGCAGGAAATAAAATTTAAACTGAAACATCAAAAAAAAAAAGAAGAAAGATGAGCTCAAGTAGGCATTATTGTGGTCCAGATAAGGTTTGGTTTATTCATTCCCTCGATTTGCATTTATCCCCCTTTGTGCCAGGCATGGGGGGAGAGAGAGAAATGTCTTCAAAGAGTCTGTGGTTGTATGGGGGAGGGAGCTGTGGAAATCTGTCATTTAGAAACAGCATGGAAGTGATAGGGAAAAATTGTTTTGTTCATTTATCTCTCACTCATCCGTTCACCCAGAGCAACTACAAAGGGTTTCACGCGGAGGAACTGGATGCCCTGAACTTGACATTCTCGTGGGGGAAACAACAATGTAAAGCATCTGCAGTGGTAAGTCACCAGTAGTGATTTCAAGCCAGAAGGAACCACTCACCAATGGAGAGAGGCACAGGGTCAGCAGTGACTTGCAGAAAGGAGGGGTTATTTATTCATTCCAACTGCTGAGTTCAAGTTCATCTGGGTGGTTGTGTGGTTCGTGCTTACTGCATCTGTTTTTGGAACGTGGCTCCACCCTCCAAGAAGGGTGAGGATGATCACCCTTCTTTCCTCCTGCTGTGCCCCGGGGTCACCCAGCGAGTGTCTGCAGGGATGATCTGCTCTGTACTGGCTTTTCAGTCCCACTCCCGGGAGAAGAGAGACGAAGCTGTGTCTCCACCGCAGCTTGGCCTGATTCAGTCACTGGGTGAAAAGGTGGGAAGAAGGTCAAGTTCATGAGAACTGATACACTGCAGAGTCATTTAGTCCTGAAGTACCAGTTCTGCTTGCTGGTGATTTGCTAAATCCAGGGACCTGAATGTAATTCCTCCAGAGCCACTGAGACATCATTTCTAGGCCCATGGCAGGCTGTAGGGGTGCTGACTTTTCTCAGTGCTAAGGAGCAGCCATCTTCTACTGAGAGAGGACTCTGTGTCAGCAGGAGCAGAACCACACCAGGCACCGAAGAAGGTTCTGCATCCCAGCATCTCCCAACACAGTGATAGATAAACGGGTAGAAGATGCGACAGGGCAGTCACAATAGAACAGAAGCTTATCCCCAATAAATATGGAAAGATGTTCAACTTCACTACCTAACAAAGAAATTCAAGTTATAAATCTATTTCTTTTTTGCTCATCTCATTGGTAGAAAGTTTTAAGAATGCACAAAATTTGCTGCTAAGGATGTAAGGAAAAGGCTGTTTTCGTCTGTTGCTGCAAATGGGGATGGAAATTGGTGCGAACCTTCTGCAGGGTAATTTGGCAATTTGTGTATCAACAGCCTTAAAATGTTCATACACTTTGAGCCAGTAGTTTTGCTTTTAGCATCTTATCCTAAGGTGAAAGTCAAATTTATGTACAAGACTTATGTTCAAGAATCTTCATCTCAGCCAGTAGTGTAATAGAAAAAATATTAGAAGCTACCTAAAAATCCCACAATACGGGGTTGGTTAAATAACGGAAGGCCCAACTTAAGAATGGAAAATAAAGACGCAGACGTAGAAAATGGACTTGAGGACACAGGGAAGGGGAAGGGGAAGCTGGGACGAATTGAGAGAGTAGCATGGACTTATATATACTACCAAATGTAAAATAGCTAGCTAGTGGGAGGCAGCCGCGTAGCACAGGGAAATCAGCTCGGTGCTTTGTGACCACCTAGAGGGGTGGGATAGGGAGGGTGGGAGGGAGACGCAAGAGGGAGGAGATATGGGGATATATGTGTATGTAGAGCTGGTTCACTTTGTTATAAAGCAGAAACTAACACACCATTGTAAAGCAATTATACTCCAATAAAGATGTTTTTTTTAAAAAAGGATGGAAAACAGTTCATTCATTAAAAATGATTTTCTACAAGAATATTTAATGGTGGGAAGATGTAGTGTAAAAGCAGGGTACAAAATACTAGATGGAGTATTTCATTTTGTTAAAATTTAATAATACAAGTGTAGAAAACGTGATTAAGAGAACAGTACTGATTTGACTACGGGACATTTTTTTCTTTAAATTTTTCTGTATTTGGTGTTATAAAGCATCATATATCCTCTCTGAGTCTCAGTTTATGTTCTGTGAAGTGGGACTCATCATATCTACACTGCAGTGCGCTCGGGCAGAGCAGCACAATATTTGAAAGTGCCCTTGACAATGACCAGCCCATTGTAATACTCCAGGACTGGTTATAATATCATTGCCAATGACACACCCATAGTCCGGATATTATCCGTAACGATTACTAAGGTTGTTTATCTCACTCCACTTTAATTTAGATAAAAAAAGGATTAATTGAAGACTCTTAAGTCATTTTTACTGAGGTTCTTTGTTTTTTTTTTTTTTTTTCAAAATAATAATTGTAGGGCTTCCCTGGTGGCGCAGTGGTTGAGAATCTGCCTGCTAATGCACGGGACATGGGTTCGAGCCCTGCTCTGGGAAGATCCCACATGCCGTGGAACAACTGGCCCGTGAGCCACAACTACTGAGCCTGCGCGTCTGGAGCCTGTGCTCCGCAACAAGAGAGGCCGCGATAGTGAGCGGCCCGCACACCGCAATGAAGAGTGGCCCCCGCTCCCCACAACTGGAGAAAGCCCTCACACAGAAACGAAGACCCAACACAGCTAAAAATAAATCAATAAATCAATAAATTTATTAAAAAGAAAAATACTAATTTTAAAGTCTGCAGTGGGTATATAGGTGTTCAACTTTTTTCCAGATTTTACGTTTCTGGTTTTGTTTTTAAATTTTTTATTTATTATTTATTTATTACTTTTATTTTTGGCTGTGTTGGGTCTTCATTTCTGCGCGAGGGCTTTCTCCAGTTGCGGCAAGTGGGGGCCACTCTTCTTCGCGGCGCGCGGGCCTCTCACTATCGCGGCCTGTCTTGTTGCGGAGCAGAGGCTCTAGACGCTCAGGCTCAGTAGTTGTGGCTCATGGGCCCAGTTGCTCCGCGGCATGTGGGATCTTCCCAGACCAGGGCTCAAACCCGTGTCCCCTGCATTGGCAGGCGGATTCTCAACCACTGCACCACCAGGGAAACCCCCCACCCCGATAGTTTTAAAACCAGCCTCAGTCATGCTTGCTTCAAGACTTATCCTGGCATCATGGACCACTGGATACTTTGGCTAGGTGTTAAACTCTCTTGTCTTGTGCCCGAGTCCCATCATGGTGACTTAGTTGCCATCTAGGGCACTCTTGGCATGAGTCCTAGACATGAATCCAGCTCAATGGCTTGGGCCCTGCTCCCTGCTGGCTGACTGTCCTAATGCCCAGTGCCTCCTTTCTGCTTGGACTTCTGAGGGCCGCAGCCCCAGGACCCTCACTCTGTGTTCCCGGCTCTATTCAATGCCAACGGTACATCTTTTGCTTGCTGTATGTCCCCTGCCCCAGTACCTCCTACTGGCTTTGACCTTCCTGTTTCAGGTCCTCTTATTGCGACCCTTTGTGTATAAGCCAGATCTGTTTGCCCTTCCTTCAAGGGGAGCTATTTCCCTGGTGTTTCCCTAGATGCTTATGATGAGACCCCTGCCAGAACTACACCAATCAGACCCTCCATGTACACGCTTGGGTCTGAACCCTTTCAGCGAGAGCAGGTTGGAGACCCATATATACATAAATATACAATGTGTACAAATCAAGTATTTTAAAGATTGTAAAGAATTCTTGTGAACGTATTAGGTTAGGGAAGTCAAGCAGGATCATCATATGATGGCATAATCAAGCACATGTATATAACATTTCCTATTTTTATATGATGCCATTTTAATAGATGTGCCCATCTTTTCAAAGTTCTAATCTGTGGCAGTGGGCAGTAGGGGGACCGGGTGGGTCACAGCAGGAAGAGGCATTCGCTGCCTTAGGCAGTTAAACCATTGCTCTCTCTTCAGAATGGCTCAGCCAGCAGGATTCTGTGGGGTCTACCTCCTGGCACCGGGCTCCAATCGCCGGATTTTGGGTCTGGGGCAACCCAGATCTTTGTGCGAGTTTTCCGGAGAGTGCTTTCTCTTGGGAGCACGTCTGGGGACTGGCTTCTCTGCTTCCACCTTTGCTGGCGTGGCCAAAGGAACTGCTGCTGCAAGGAAAATCAGAACTGATCAGTCACTTCTGCTGTACACAGTCTCCTGCCAGAATTTCCCTCTCTCATGTCTCTCCCAGTTTCTGGCTGAAGACCTTTAATCTACTTGACATCCAGAACACAGCCTTGGCCCATCTGCTCCATGAGTCCCTAGAGAAGGGACACTGGCTGCAAAAGCAATTCCTAGAGCCTACGGCTGCAGCACATGAGGAAGTCTCTTCACCGTTTCCAGGGAAAACAGTAGAACCCGAAAGTCATTGCAATCATGAGCCTCTCCATCTCTCCTTTCCACAACAGAGAAAACATTTCATGCAGTCTGTCACTTCTGAGGCTTTAATGGAAATGTCTTTCAAGTTTCGGAAAAAAAATAGTCTAATATAAATTGGTTAAGAACCCCTCCCACCTTGGCAACCCCTCTTGGGCCCCATTTATACTGCCTGTTTCAACCACACTGAACTCTAGCCCTCTGATACTTTTATGTAGATTAGAACAAGGCCAAATGCTGAGGCGGAGGGATCAGGAGACTGAGAACCGTATTCTGGGCACCAAGTCTAGGCTCACATCAACCCAGCCTCCTGGGACACCATCTCCTCAGCCCTCCAGTCTCATTAGCACTTCAACACCCCTCTTGGTTCTTCCGGTCTTCCCATCAATATGGCACCACCCTCTCCGCTAGGAGTAAAAATCATTATAATCCTCTCTCCACCATGAAAGGATGAGATAAAGGCTCAGCAGCAGCCCCCGTGAAACACATGGTCAACACTGTGAAGAGGTGTTACTAAGGCGATTTGGTCCGACTCAGAGAAGGAAAGAGACAACTCTGCCCTTAGCCTGATCAGGCCCACAGGAAGGAAGCACACTGGGGGCAGCCTTTGAGAGTGTGGCAATGTGAGAGAACCTTCTTTAGGAGGGGACTCCCTGTTGCCGACCTTGAAAAAGCAAGGATGGGACATTTGTTTACTGGGGCTGTTACAGAGGGGATGTGCCCAGAGGTTAGGCCACCCTGCTTGAGAATCAAAGCACCTTCTAGTCCGAAATGGCTTGAATGCTCCAATCGCCGGATTTTGGGTCTGGGGCAACCCAGATCTTTGTGCGACATTTCCGGAGAGTGCTTTCTCTTGGGAGCACGTCGGGGGACTGGCTTCTCTGCTTCCACCTTTGCTGGCGTGGCCAAAGGAACATCCCCGTAGGCCCGGTAGCCACCAACCAGGCAGTATGTCTCCCCATTTCAGCCCAACTGCGTTTCTCGACACCCTCGGTAGAGGACATGGTAGTGACCAGGGGTAGGGGGAGAAACGGGAGCCACTGCTGCTGCAAAGAAAATCAGAACTGATCAGTCACTTCTGCTGTACACAACCTCCTGCCAGAATTTCCCTCTCTCACGTCTCTCCCTCTTTCTGGCTGAAGACCTTTAATCTACTTGACATCCAAAACACAGCTTTGGCCCATCACCTCTATGAGTCCCTAGAGAAGGGACACTGGCTGCAAAAGCAATTCCTAGAGCCTACGGCTGCAGCACATGAGGAAGTCTCTTCACCGTTTCCAGGGAAAACAGTAGAACCCGAAAGTCATTGCAATCATGAGCCTCTCCATCTCTCCCTTCCACACCAGAGAAGACATTTCTTGCAGTCTGTCACTTCTGAGGCTTTAATGGAAATGTCTTTCAAGTTTTGGGAAAAACTAATCTAATATAAATTGGTTAAGGACCCCTCCCACCTTGGCAGCCCCTCTTGGGCCCCATTTATACTGCCTGTTTCAACCACACTGAACTCTAGCCCTCTGATACTTTTATGTAGATTAGAACAAGGCCAAATACTGAGGCAGAGTGATCAGGAGACTGAGACCCGCGTTCTGGGTACCAAGTCTAGGCTCACATCAACCCAGCCTCCTGGGACACCATCTCCTCAGCCCTCCAGTCTCATTAGCACTTCAACACCCCTCTTGGTTCTTCCGGTCTTCCCATCAATATGGCACCACCCTCTCCCCTAGTACTCAGCAGCTCAGGATGGGATGTGTCTGAGGGCACCGATGTAGATGTCTACATGACAGCACAGAGGTGCCTGGGTTTGAAGGTGTGTTTCAAGAGTGGCCCTCTTCCTCAAACTGCTCCATTTACCATTTGCCAACAAAAATGCACTTGTCTTTTGCTAAGAGGCCAATCAGGAAAGGGTCTGAATGGAAGCATCCTGTAGCCCAAAGGGGAAGCTAGATTTATAAAGATCAGGACCATCCTGCACACTTGTCCAGGGATGACCTTTCACTTGTCCTCAAAAGTGAGCACTGTGGGTCCCTGAAGATGTCCCAGGTCATTGGTATTACTTACAGCTGGGAACGCGCTCAGGTATACGTAGTGGGCAAGCCCCACAGGAACATGAGGCAGCCAGGTGAGGTGGTGTGTACACCATGGCTCCTCTAGAGATGCCCGGTCTCGGTGTTTCTGCCGCACTGCCCACCCACGGAACAGAGCTCAGGTTCGAGTAAAGATAGAGGATCCGGTCACACATTCTCCCTCAGACAACCTAAGAGGTTGGAGAACTTCTGGTGGAGAACTGTCAGGGAAGTTTGTCTGAGGGCAGCACTTTGGCAGTTATGCTGCCATGGAAACTGTGAGAAGGCCTGTGAGGTCATCACTACACAGTGAGGTCATAATAAGGGACCTGTGACTTGGGGGTCAGGCTTCAGGAGGAGGGGCAGTTTGGTGGAGGAGAGCAGGGGGAGGGCAGAGGTACTCTGCCTGGCCCCTCACACCTGGGCCTCCCCACCCATGCCTTAGTCTAGCAGACATCCCAGGTGGGGCGTACCGGTGGGCTGGCACAGCCCTAGGGGCCCCAGGAAGGCAAAGGAGACCCACATTCTGAGATTGGCTTGAGAGGCAAGATTAACGTAAGAGAGAGCTAGGTTGTATGGCAGTGACCCTAAGAGGCAGAGATTTGTGTGGACTGGGGAATCAGGGAAGGCTCCTTGGCAGTGGGCCTGAAGGACAAGTGAGATTTGGACCCATGGGGAAGAGAGGGAAGACATTCCAGTTTGGAAGAATAAAAGCAAAGACACATTCTCCTCGCCCTTGTCCTGCCCCAAATATAAATTCATAGAACCCTCACATTTTCACAACTGAGGACTGAAGAAAAGCAAGAGGTGAAGGGGCCTACCCAGTGTTACACAGGTAGTGGAGAGGTGTTCTGCTCAATGGTTCGGTTCATGTTGGGGCTCCGGATTTACAGCTGATAGGAATGTGAGGACAAGCTCATGCCATTTCAAACATTTCCAAGTGATACTGAGAGAGACGTTAAAGGTGCAAAATGAGGGTGCTGAATGACCTCACAAAGTGGGAATGGTGGGCCCATTTTCATATGAAATTCAAAACAAGTTCATGACCAAAGGACATAATACAAAATGACAACATAATCATTACACTCCCCTCTCCCCTAGAAGTAAAAATCAGTATAATCCTCCCTCTCTCCACCATGAAAGGATGAGGTAAAGGCTCAGCAGCAGCCCCCGTGAAACACATGGTCACCACTGTGAAGAGGTGTTACTAAGACGATTTGGTCCGACTCAGAGAAGGAAAGAGACAACTCTGCCCTTAGCCTGATCAGGCCCACAGGAAGGAAGCACACTGGGGGCAGCCTTTGAGAGTGTGGCAATGCGAGAGAACCTTCTTTAGGAGGGGACTCCCTGTTGCCGACCTTGAAAAAGCAAGGATGGGACATTCGTTTACTGGGGCTGTTGCAGAGGGGATGTGCCCAGGAGGTAGAGACTGCTTGGACTACTATTTTAGAGGTTGGGCCCCCCTGGTTGAGAACCACAGCACCTTGTATTCCTAAACTGCTTGAATGAGCGGGTGCACGTTAGGACAGACGAAGTCAGGCCTCATTGGAGCCGACTGCCTTTGGGAGTGGTAGAAGGTAAAATGGGAAGGGGAATGCTCTGGAAGAGGTTTGTCATGGCAGGTGGGCCAGCACGAGACCATCCAGATTCTCCAAGCCTCCAGAGATGACTCGGCTGGGAGCATCCCTCTGATGTGGTGCGGGGACTCCTACCTTAACAGGACCTGGCTGGGCATCTGCGGGAGGCAGAATAAATGGTTTATTAACTTAAGAGAGCGAGAGACTCACCTGGGGGGTTGCACAAAACCACTTCAAAACACTTGTACCTGGATTCTTGAGCCAACCCTCAGAAAACTTATCTAGATCTGGAGTAGGGCTCTGGAAGCTGCACTTTTAATAAGCTTCCTGGGCAGTCCCACCACAGTGGTCCATGGAGAGACTGACCAAATTACTGTGTATTCTCCATTGCTTTTGGGAGTCAAAGTGGGCAATGTGAAAAACTGCAGCAGGCATACGTATATACAGGGAATATTCAAGGCAAACAGAGGGGTAGAGTTATTCTATGCATGAATCAGATTTGAGAAAAGCTAGCCTGGTGGTTAAAGAACACAACCTTTGGGAGAGACAGACAGACCAGATTCTGTCCTACTTACTTGTGTGATTTTGACCAAGTTCTTTTAACCTTCTGACTGTTTCTTCATATGGAAAAGAGCTATGGCTGTACATTTAGCCCAATATTCTCTTTTGGCAAAGGCTGCTCTGGGTCCATTTGTGTTCTCTGCAACTTAATCTTTTCCTGTGTGCAAGCATTTTTAAGTTGTTTGGTGAAGTATTACATTTGACTTTCAACTGTTCATTACTTTGGGCAAAGCTTATATAATGCGGCAGAGACTAGAACCTATGCAGAGATAGTGAGAGGATGTGATAAGCTTATTCTGCCGGTTTATCAAAAAGTTTAACCTTTTCTCCTCTTCCTCCGCCTGCCACCAAGAGATGAGAAAGAAGGCAGAGCCTGGAAATGCACACCAAGCAATACTTCTGTGTCAGTTTGCCTTTTATTCCTCTGCCAGTACTTCCCAGAGAGATTTCACCAAAAGTGCCTAAGCTTGCCATGGCCATTGTTGTGAAGAACATTTCTCTCTATTGCTAGTCACATCCCCTTTTCCTTCTCCTGGGCGCTTAATGGATGTTTGGGGGCAGGAAATAAAATTTAAACTGAAACATCAAAAAAAAAAAAGAAGAAAGATGAGCTCAAGTAGGCGTTATTGTGGTCCAGATAAGGTTTGGTTTATTCATTCCCTCGATTTGCATTTATCCCCCTTTGTGCCAGGCATGGGGGGAGAGAGAGAAATGTCTTCAAAGAGTCTGTGGTTGTATGGGGGAGGGAGCTGTGGAAATCTGTCATTTAGAAACAGCATGGAAGTGATAGGGAAAAATTGTTTTGTTCATTTATCTCTCACTCATCCGTTCACCCAGAGCAACTACAAAGGGTTTCACGCGGAGGAACTGGATGCCCTGAACTTGACATTCTCGTGGGGGAAACAACAATGTAAAGCACCAGCAGTGGTAAGTCACCAGTAGTGATTTCAAGCCAGAAGGAACCACTCACCAATGGAGAGAGGGACAGGGTGAGCAGTGACTTGCAGAAAGGAGGGGTTATTTATTCATTCCAACTGCTGAGTTCAAGTTCATCTGGGTGGTTGTGTGGTTCGTGCTTACTGCATCTGTTTTTGGAACGTGGCTCCACCCTCCAAGAAGGGTGAGGATGATCACCCTTCTTTCCTCCTGCTGTGCCCCGGGGTCACCCAGCGAGTGTCTGCAGGGATGATCTGCTCTGTACTGGCTTTTCAGTCCCACTCCCGGGAGAAGAGAGACGAAGCTGTGTCTCCACCGCAGCTTGGCCTGATTCAGTCACTGGGTGAAAAGGTGGGAAGAAGGTCAAGTTCATGAGAACTGATACACTGCAGAGTCATTTAGTCCTGAAGTACCAGTTCTGCTTGCTGGTGATTTGCTAAATCCAGGGACCTGAATGTAATTCCTCCAGAGCCACTGAGACATCATTTCTAGGCCCATGGCAGGCTGTAGGGGTGCTGACTTTTCTCAGTGCTAAGGAGCAGCCATCTTCTACTGAGAGAGGACTCTGTGTCAGCAGGAGCAGAACCACACCAGGCACCGAAGAAGGTTCTGCATCCCAGCATCTCCCAACACAGTGATAGATAAACGGGTAGAAGATGCGACAGGGCAGTCACAATAGAACAGAAGCTTATCCCCAATAAATATGGAAAGATGTTCAACTTCACTACCTAACAAAGAAATTCAAGTTATAAATCTATTTCTTTTTTGCTCATCTCATTGGTAGAAAGTTTTAAGAATGCACAAAATTTGCTGCTAAGGATGTAAGGAAAAGGCTGTTTTCGTCTGTTGCTGCAAATGGGGATGGAAATTGGTGCGAACCTTCTGCAGGGTAATTTGGCAATTTGTGTATCAACAGCCTTAAAATGTTCATACACTTGGAGCCAGTAGTTTTGCTTTTAGCATCTTATCCTAAGATGAAAGTCAAATTTATGTACAAGACTTATGTTCAAGAATCTTCATCTCAGCCAGTAGTGTAATAGAAAAAATATTAGAAGCTACCTAAAAATCCCACAATACGGGGTTGGTTAAATAACGGAAGGCCCAACTTAAGAATGGAAAATAAAGACGCAGACGTAGAAAATGGACTTGAGGACACAGGGAAGGGGAAGGGGAAGCTGGGACGAATTGAGAGAGTAGCATGGACTTATATATACTACCAAATGTAAAATAGCTAGCTAGTGGGAGGCAGCCGCGTAGCACAGGGAAATCAGCTCGGTGCTTTGTGACCACCTAGAGGGGTGGGATAGGGAGGGTGGGAGGGAGACGCAAGAGGGAGGAGATATGGGGATATATGTGTATGTAGAGCTGGTTCACTTTGTTATAAAGCAGAAACTAACACACCATTGTAAAGCAATTATACTCCAATAAAGATGTTTTCTTTAAAAAAGGATGGAAAACAGTTCATTCATTAAAAATGATTTTCTACAAGAATATTTAATGGTGGGAAGATGTAGTGTAAAAGCAGGGTACAAAATACTAGATGGAGTATTTCATTTTGTTAAAATTTAATAATACAAGTGTAGAAAACGTGATTAAGAGAACAGTACTGATTTGACTACGGGACATTTTTTTCTTTAAATTTTTCTGTATTTGGTGTTATAAAGCATCATATATCCTCTCTGAGTCTCAGTTTATGTTCTGTGAAGTGGGACTCATCATATCTACACTGCAGTGCGCTCGGGCAGAGCAGCACAATATTTGAAAGTGCCCTTGACAATGACCAGCCCATTGTAATACTCCAGGACTGGTTATAATATCATTGCCAATGACACACCCATAGTCCGGATATTATCCGTAACGATTACTAAGGTTGTCTATCTCACTCCACTTTAATTTAGATAAAAAAAGGATTAATTGAAGACTCTTAAGTCATTTTTACTGAGGTTCTTTGTATTTTTTTTTTTTTTTTTTTCAAAATAATAATTGTAGGGCTTCCCTGGTGGCGCAGTGGTTGAGAATCTGCCTGCTAATGCACGGGACATGGGTTCGAGCCCTGCTCTGGGAAGATCCCACATGCCGTGGAACAACTGGGCCCGTGAGCCACAACTACTGAGCCTGCGCGTCTGGAGCCTGTGCTCCGCAACAAGAGAGGCCGCGATAGTGAGCGGCCCGCACACCGCAATGAAGAGTGGCCCCCGCTCCCCACAACTGGAGAAAGCCCTCACACAGAAACGAAGACCCAACACAGCTAAAAATAAATCAATAAATCAATAAATTTATTAAAAAGAAAAATACTAATTGTAAAGTCTGCAGTGGGTATATAGGTGTTCAACATTTTTCCAGATTTTACGTTTCTGGTTTTGTTTTTAAATTTTTTATTTATTATTTATTTATTACTTTTATTTTTGGCTGTGTTGGGTCTTCATTTCTGCACGAGGGCTTTCTCCAGTTGCGGCAAGTGGGGGCCACTCTTCTTCGCGGCGCGCGGGCCTCTCACTATCGCGGCCTGTCTTGTTGCGGAGCAGAGGCTCTAGACGCTCAGGCTCAGTAGTTGTGGCTCATGGGCCCAGTTGCTCCGCGGCATGTGGGATCTTCCCAGACCAGGGCTCAAACCCGTGTCCCCTGCATTGGCAGGCGGATTCTCAACCACTGCACCACCAGGGAAACCCCCCACCCCGATAGTTTTAAAACCAGCCTCAGTCATGCTTGCTTCAAGACTTATCCTGGCATCATGGACCACTGGATACTTTGGCTAGGTGTTAAACTCTCTTGTCCTGTGCCCGAGTCCCATCGTGGTGACTTAGTTGACATCTAGGGCACTCTTGGCATGAGTCCTAGACATGAATCCAGCTCAATGGCTTGGGCCCTGCTCCCTGCTGGCTGACTGTCCTAATGCCCAGTGCCTCCTTTCTGCTTGGACTTCTGAGGGCCGCAGCCCCAGGACCCTCACTCTGTGTTCCCGGCTCTATTCAATGCCAACGGTACGTCTTTTGCTTGCTGTATGTCCCCTGCCCCAGTACCTCCTACTGGCTTTGACCTTCCTGTTTCAGGTCCTCTTATTGTGACCCTTTGTGTATAAGCCAGATCTGTTTGCCCTTCCTTCAAGGGGAGCTATTTCCCTGGTGTTTCCCTAGATGCTTATGATGAGACCCCTGCCAGGACTACACCAATCAGACCCTCCATGTACACGCTTGGGTCTGAACCCTTTCAGCGAGAGCAGGTTGGAGACCCATATATACATAAATATACAATGTGTACAAATCAAGTATTTTAAAGATTGTAAAGAATTCTTGTGAACGTATTAGGTTAGGGAAGTCAAGCAGGATCATCATATGATGGCATAATCAAGCACATGTATATAACATTTCCTATTTTTATATGATGCCATTTTAATAGATGTGCCCATCTTTTCAAAGTTCTAATCTGTGGCAGTGGGCAGTAGGGGGACGGGGTGGGTCACAGCAGGAAGAGGCATTCGCTGCCTTAGGCAGTTAAACCATTGCTCTCTCTTCAGAATGGCTCAGCCAGCAGGATTCTGTGGGGTCTACCTCCTGGCACCGGGCTCCAATCGCCGGATTTTGGGTCTGGGGCAACCCAGATCTTTGTGCGAGTTTTCCGGAGAGTGCTTTCTCTTGGGAGCACGTCTGGGGACTGGCTTCTCTGCGTCCACCTTTGCTGGCGTGGCCAAAGGAACTGCTGCTGCAAAGAAAATCAGAACTGATCAGTCACTTCTGCTGTACACAGTCTCCTGCCAGAATTTCCCTCTCTCATGTCTCTCCCAGTTTCTGGCTGAAGACCTTTAATCTACTTGACATCCAGAACACAGCCTTGGCCCATCTGCTCCATGAGTCCCTAGAGAAGGGACACTGGCTGCAAAAGCAATTCCTAGAGCCTACGGCTGCAGCACATGAGGAAGTCTCTTCACCGTTTCCAGGGAAAACAGTAGAACCCGAAAGTCATTGCAATCATGAGCCTCTCCATCTCTCCTTTCCACAACAGAGAAAACATTTCATGCAGTCTGTCACTTCTGAGGCTTTAATGGAAATGTCTTTCAAGTTTCGGAAAAAAATAGTCTAATATAAATTGGTTAAGAACCCCTCCCACCTTGGCAACCCCTCTTGGGCCCCATTTATACTGCCTGTTTCAACCACACTGAACTCTAGCCCTCTGATACTTTTATGTAGATTAGAACAAGGCCAAATGCTGAGGCGGAGGGATCAGGAGACTGAGAACCGTATTCTGGGCACCAAGTCTAGGCTCACATCAACCCAGCCTCCTGGGACACCATCTCCTCAGCCCTCCAGTCTCATTAGCACTTCAACACCCCTCTTGGTTCTTCCGGTCTTCCCATCAATATGGCACCACCCTCTCCGCTAGGAGTAAAAATCATTATAATCCTCTCTCCACCATGAAAGGATGAGATAAAGGCTCAGCAGCAGCCCCCGTGAAACACATGGTCAACACTGTGAAGAGGTGTTACTAAGGCGATTTTGTCCGACTCAGAGAAGGAAAGAGACAACTCTGCCCTTAGCCTGATCAGGCCCACAGGAAGGAAGCACACTGGGGGCAGCCTTTGAGAGTGTGGCAATGTGAGAGAACCTTCTTTAGGAGGGGACTCCCTGTTGCCGACCTTGAAAAAGCAAGGATGGGACATTTGTTTACTGGGGCTGTTACAGAGGGGATGTGCCCAGAGGTTAGGCCACCCTGCTTGAGAATCAAAGCACCTTCTAGTCCGAAATGGCTTGAATGCTCCAATCGCCGGATTTTGGGTCTGGGGCAACCCAGATCTTTGTGCGACATTTCCGGAGAGTGCTTTCTCTTGGGAGCACGTCGGGGGACTGGCTTCTCTGCTTCCACCTTTGCTGGCGTGGCCAAAGGAACATCCCCGTAGGCCCGGTAGCCACCAACCAGGCAGTATGTCTCCCCATTTCAGCCCAACTGCGTTTCTCGACACCCTCGGTAGAGGACATGGTAGTGACCAGGGGTAGGGGGAGAAACGGGAGCCACTGCTGCTGCAAAGAAAATCAGAACTGATCAGTCACTTCTGCTGTACACAGCCTCCTGCCAGAATTTCCCTCTCTCACGTCTCTCCCTCTTTCTGGCTGAAGACCTTTAATCTACTTGACATCCAAAACACAGCTTTGGCCCATCACCTCTATGAGTCCCTAGAGAAGGGACACTGGCTGCAAAAGCAATTCCTAGAGCCTACGGCTGCAGCACATGAGGAAGTCTCTTCACCGTTTCCAGGGAAAACAGTAGAACCCGAAAGTCATTGCAATCATGAGCCTCTCCATCTCTCCCTTCCACACCAGAGAAGACATTTCTTGCAGTCTGTCACTTCTGAGGCTTTAATGGAAATGTCTTTCAAGTTTTGGGAAAAACTAATCTAATATAAATTGGTTAAGGACCCCTCCCACCTTGGCAGCCCCTCTTGGGCCCCATTTATACTGCCTGTTTCAACCACACTGAACTCTAGCCCTCTGATACTTTTATGTAGATTAGAACAAGGCCAAATACTGAGGCAGAGTGATCAGGAGACTGAGACCCGCGTTCTGGGTACCAAGTCTAGGCTCACATCAACCCAGCCTCCTGGGACACCATCTCCTCAGCCCTCCAGTCTCATTAGCACTTCAACACCCCTCTTGGTTCTTCCGGTCTTCCCATCAATATGGCACCACCCTCTCCCCTAGTACTCAGCAGCTCAGGATGGGATGTGTCTGAGGGCACCGATGTAGATGTCTACATGACAGCACAGAGGTGCCTGGGTTTGAAGGTGTGTTTCAAGAGTGGCCCTCTTCCTCAAACTGCTCCATTTACCATTTGCCAACAAAAATGCACTTGTCTTTTGCTAAGAGGCCAATCAGGAAAGGGTCTGAATGGAAGCATCCTGTAGCCCAAAGGGGAAGCTAGATTTATAAAGATCAGGACCATCCTGCACACTTGTCCAGGGATGACCTTTCACTTGTCCTCAAAAGTGAGCACTGTGGGTCCCTGAAGATGTCTCAGGTCATTGGTATTACTTACAGCTGGGAACGCGCTCAGGTATACGTAGTGGGCAAGCCCCACAGGAACATGAGGCAGCCAGGTGAGGTGGTGTGTACACCATGGCTCCTCTAGAGATGCCCGGTCTCGGTGTTTCTGCCGCACTGCCCACCCACGGAACAGAGCTCAGGTTCGAGTAAAGATAGAGGATCCGGTCACACATTCTCCCTCAGACAACCTAAGAGGTTGGAGAACTTCTGGTGGAGAACTGTCAGGGAAGTTTGTCTGAGGGCAGCACTTTGGCAGTTATGCTGCCATGGAAACTGTGAGAAGGCCTGTGAGGTCATCACTACCCAGTGAGGTCATAATAAGGGACCTGTGACTTGGGGGTCAGGCTTCAGGAGGAGGGGCAGTTTGGTGGAGGAGAGCAGGGGGAGGGCAGAGGTACTCTGCCTGGCCCCTCACACCTGGGCCTCCCCACCCATGCCTTAGTCTAGCAGACATCCCAGGTGGGGCGTACCGGTGGGCTGGCACAGCCCTAGGGGCCCCAGGAAGGCAAAGGAGACCCACATTCTGAGATTGGCTTGAGAGGCAAGATTAACGTAAGAGAGAGCTAGGTTGTATGGCAGTGACCCTAAGAGGCAGAGATTTGTGTGGACTGGGGAATCAGGGAAGGCTCCTTGGCAGTGGGCCTGAAGGACAAGTGAGATTTGGACCCATGGGGAAGAGAGGGAAGACATTCCAGTTTGGAAGAATAAAAGCAAAGACACATTCTCCTCGCCCTTGTCCTGCCCCAAATATAAATTCATAGAACCCTCACATTTTCACAACTGAGGACTGAAGAAAAGCAAGAGGTGAAGGGGCCTACCCAGTGTTACACAGGTAGTGGAGAGGTGTTCTGCTCAATGGTTCGGTTCATGTTGGGGCTCCGGATTTACAGCTGATAGGAATGTGAGGACAAGCTCATGCCATTTCAAACATTTCCAAGTGATACTGAGAGAGACGTTAAAGGTGCAAAATGAGGGTGCTGAATGACCTCACAAAGTGGGAATGGTGGGCCCATTTTCATATGAAATTCAAAACAAGTTCATGACCAAAGGACATAATACAAAATGACAACATAATCATTACACTCCCCTCTCCCCTAGAAGTAAAAATCAGTATAATCCTCCCTCTCTCCACCATGAAAGGATGAGGTAAAGGCTCAGCAGCAGCCCCCGTGAAACACATGGTCACCACTGTGAAGAGGTGTTACTAAGACGATTTGGTCCGACTCAGAGAAGGAAAGAGACAACTCTGCCCTTAGCCTGATCAGGCCCACAGGAAGGAAGCACACTGGGGGCAGCCTTTGAGAGTGTGGCAATGCGAGAGAACCTTCTTTAGGAGGGGACTCCCTGTTGCCGACCTTGAAAAAGCAAGGATGGGACATTCGTTTACTGGGGCTGTTGCAGAGGGGATGTGCCCAGGAGGTAGAGACTGCTTGGACTACTATTTTAGAGGTTGGGCCCCCCTGGTTGAGAACCACAGCACCTTGTATTCCTAAACTGCTTGAATGAGCGGGTGCACGTTAGGACAGACGAAGTCAGGCCTCATTGGAGCCGACTGCCTTTGGGAGTGGTAGAAGGTAAAATGGGAAGGGGAATGCTCTGGAAGAGGTTTGTCATGGCAGGTGGGCCAGCACGAGACCATCCAGATTCTCCAAGGCTCCAGAGATGACTTGGCTGGGAGCATCCCTCTGATGTGGTGCGGGGACTCCTACCTTAACAGGACCTGGCTGGGCATCTGCGGGAGGCAGAATAAATGGTTTATTAACTTAAGAGAGCGAGAGACTCACCTGGGGGGTTGCACAAAACCACTTCAAAACACTTGTACCTGGATTCTTGAGCCAACCCTCAGAAAACTTATCTAGATCTGGAGTAGGGCTCTGGAAGCTGCACTTTTAATAAGCTTCCTGGGCAGTCCCACCACAGTGGTCCATGGAGAGACTGACCAAATTACTGTGTATTCTCCATTGCTTTTGGGAGTCAAAGTGGGCAATGTGAAAAACTGCAGCAGGCATACGTATATACAGGGAATATTCAAGGCAAACAGAGGGGTAGAGTTATTCTATGCATGAATCAGATTTGAGAAAAGCTAGCCTGGTGGTTAAAGAACACAACCCTGGGAGAGACAGACAGACCAGATTCTGTCCTACTTACTTGTGTGATTTTGACCAAGTTCTTTTATCCTTCTGACTGTTTCTTCATATGGAAAAGAGCTATGGCTGTACATTTAGCACAATATTCTCTTTTGGCAAAGGCTGCTCTGGGTCCATTTGTGTTCTCTGCAACTTACTCTTTTCCGGTGTGCAAGCATTTTTAAGTTGTTTGGTGAAGTATTACATTTGACTTTCAACTGTTCATTACTTTGGGCAAAGCTTATATAATGCGGCAGAGACTAGAACCTATGCAGAGATAGTGAGAGGATGTGATAAGCGTATTCTGCCGGTTTATCAAAGAGTTTAACCTTTTCTCCTCTTCCTCCCCCTGCCACCAAGAGATGAGATAGAAGGCAGAGCCTGGAAATGCACAGCAAGCAATACTTCTGTGTCAGTTTGTCTTTTATTCCTCTGCCAGTACTTCCCAGAGAGATTTCACCAAAAGTGCCTAAGCTTGCCATGGCCATTGTTGTGAAGAACATTTCTCTCTATTGCTAGTCACATCCCCTTTTCCTTCTCCTGGGCGCTTAATGGATGTTTGGGGGCAGGAAATAAAATTTAAACTGAAACATCAAAAAAATAAAAAAGAAGAAAGATGAGCTCAAGTAGGCGTTATTGTGGTCCAGATAAGGTTTGGTTTATTCATTCCCTCGATTTGCATTTATCCCCCTTTGTGCCAGGCATGGGGGGAGAGAGAGAAATGTCTTCAAAGAGTCTGTGGTTGTATGGGGGAGGGAGCTGTGGAAATCTGTCATTTAGAAACAGCATGGAAGTGCTAGGGAAAAATTGTTTTGTTCATTTATCTCTCACTCATCCGTTCACCCAGAGCAACTACAAAGGGTTTCACGCGGAGGAACTGGATGCCCTGAACTTGACATTCTCGTGGGGGAAACAACAATGTAAAGCATCTGCAGTGGTAAGTCACCAGTAGTGATTTCAAGCCAGAAGGAACCACTCACCAATGGAGAGAGGCACAGGGTCAGCAGTGACTTGCAGAAAGGAGGGGTTATTTATTCATTCCAACTGCTGAGTTCAAGTTCATCTGGGTGGTTGTGTGGTTCGTGCTTACTGCATCTGTTTTTGGAACGTGGCTCCACCCTCCAAGAAGGGTGAGGATGATCACCCTTCTTTCCTCCTGCTGTGCCCCGGGGTCACCCAGCGAGTGTCTGCAGGGATGATCTGCTCTGTACTGGCTTTTCAGTCCCACTCCCGGGAGAAGAGAGACGAAGCTGTGTCTCCACCGCAGCTTGGCCTGATTCAGTCACTGGGTGAAAAGGTGGGAAGAAGGTCAAGTTCATGAGAACTGATACACTGCAGAGTCATTTAGTCCTGAAGTACCAGTTCTGCTTGCTGGTGATTTGCTAAATCCAGGGACCTGAATGTAATTCCTCCAGAGCCACTGAGACATCATTTCTAGGCCCATGGCAGGCTGTAGGGGTGCTGACTTTTCTCAGTGCTAAGGAGCAGCCATCTTCTACTGAGAGAGGACTCTGTGTCAGCAGGAGCAGAACCACACCAGGCACCGAAGAAGGTTCTGCATCCCAGCATCTCCCAACACAGTGATAGATAAACGGGTAGAAGATGCGACAGGGCAGTCACAATAGAACAGAAGCTTATCCCCAATAAATATGGAAAGATGTTCAACTTCACTACCTAACAAAGAAATTCAAGTTATAAATCTATTTCTTTTTTGCTCATCTCATTGGTAGAAAGTTTTAAGAATACACAAAATTTGCTGCTAAGGATGTAAGGAAAAGGCTGTTTTCGTCTGTTGCTGCAAATGGGGATGGAAATTGGTGCGAACCTTCTGCAGGGTAATTTGGCAATTTGTGTATCAACAGCCTTAAAATGTTCATACACTTGGAGCCAGTAGTTTTGCTTTTAGCATCTTATCCTAAGGTGAAAGTCAAATTTATGTACAAGACTTATGTTCAAGAATCTTCATCTCAGCCAGTAGTGTAATAGAAAAAATATTAGAAGCTACCTAAAAATCCCACAATACGGGGTTGGTTAAATAACGGAAGGCCCAACTTAAGAATGGAAAATAAAGACGCAGACGTAGAAAATGGACTTGAGGACACAGGGAAGGGGAAGGGGAAGCTGGGACGAATTGAGAGAGTAGCATGGACTTATATATACTACCAAATGTAAAATAGCTAGCTAGTGGGAGGCAGCCGCGTAGCACAGGGAAATCAGCTCGGTGCTTTGTGACCACCTAGAGGGGTGGGATAGGGAGGGTGGGAGGGAGACGCAAGAGGGAGGAGATATGGGGATATATGTGTATGTAGAGCTGGTTCACTTTGTTATAAAGCAGAAACTAACACACCATTGTAAAGCAATTATACTCCAATAAAGATGTTTTTTTTAAAAAAGGATGGAAAACAGTTCATTCATTAAAAATGATTTTCTCCAAGAATATTTAATGGTGGGAAGATGTAGTGTAAAAGCAGGGTACAAAATACTAGATGGAGTATTTCATTTTGTTAAAATTTAATAATACAAGTGTAGAAAACGTGATTAAGAGAACAGTACTGATTTGACTACGGGACATTTTTTTCTTTAAATTTTTCTGTATTTGGTGTTATAAAGCATCATATATCCTCTCTGAGTCTCAGTTTATGTTCTGTGAAGTGGGACTCATCATATCTACACTGCAGTGCGCTCGGGCAGAGCAGCACAATATTTGAAAGTGCCCTTGACAATGACCAGCCCATTGTAATACTCCAGGACTGGTTATAATATCATTGCCAATGACACACCCATAGTCCGGATATTATCCGTAACGATTACTAAGGTTGTTTATCTCACTCCACTTTAATTTAGATAAAAAAAGGATTAATTGAAGACTCTTAAGTCATTTTTACTGAGGTTCTTTGTTTTTTTTTTTTTTTTTTTTTTCAAAATAATAATTGTAGGGCTTCCCTGGTGGCGCAGTGGTTGAGAATCTGCCTGCTAATGCACGGGACATGGGTTCGAACCCTGCTCTGGGAAGATCCCACATGCCGTGGAACAACTGGGCCCGTGAGCCACAACTACTGAGCCTGCGCGTCTGGAGCCTGTGCTCCGCAACAAGAGAGGCCGCGATAGTGAGCGGCCCGCGCACCGCAATGAAGAGGGGCCCCCGCTCCCCACAACTGGAGAAAGCCCTCACACAGAAACGAAGACCCAACACAGCTAAAAATAAATCAATAAATCAATAAATTTATTAAAAAGAAAAATACTAATTGTAAAGTCTGCAGTGGGTATATAGGTGTTCAACTTTTTTCCAGATTTTACGTTTCTGGTTTTGTTTTTAAATTTTTTATTTATTATTTATTTATTACTTTTATTTTTGGCTGTGTTGGGTCTTCATTTCTGCGCGAGGGCTTTCTCCAGTTGCGGCAAGTGGGGGCCACTCTTCTTCGCGGCGCGCGGGCCTCTCACTATCGCGGCCTGTCTTGTTGCGGAGCAGAGGCTCTAGACGCTCAGGCTCAGTAGTTGTGGCTCATGGGCCCAGTTGCTCCGCGGCATGTGGGATCTTCCCAGACCAGGGCTCAAACCCGTGTCCCCTGCATTGGCAGGCGGATTCTCAACCACTGCACCACCAGGGAAACCCCCCACCCCGATAGTTTTAAAACCAGCCTCAGTCATGCTTGCTTCAAGACTTATCCTGGCATCATGGACCACTGGATACTTTGGCTAGGTGTTAAACTCTCTTGTCCTGTGCCCGAGTCCCATCGTGGTGACTTAGTTGCCATCTAGGGCACTCTTGGCATGAGTCCTAGACATGAATCCAGCTCAATGGCTTGGGCCCTGCTCCCTGCTGGCTGACTGTCCTAATGCCCAGTGCCTCCTTTCTGCTTGGACTTCTGAGGGCCGCAGCCCCAGGACCCTCACTCTGTGTTCCCGGCTCTATTCAATGCCAACGGTACGTCTTTTGCTTGCTGTATGTCCCCTGCCCCAGTACCTCCTACTGGCTTTGACCTTCCTGTTTCAGGTCCTCTTATTGTGACCCTTTGTGTATAAGCCAGATCTGTTTGCCCTTCCTTCAAGGGGAGCTATTTCCCTGGTGTTTCCCTAGATGCTTATGATGAGACCCCTGCCAGAACTACACCAATCAGACCCTCCATGTACACGCTTGGGTCTGAACCCTTTCAGCGAGAGCAGGTTGGAGACCCATATATACATAAATATACAATGTGTACAAATCAAGTATTTTAAAGATTGTAAAGAATTCTTGTGAACGTATTAGGTTAGGGAAGTCAAGCAGGATCATCATATGATGGCATAATCAAGCACATGTATATAACATTTCCTATTTTTATATGATGCCATTTTAATAGATGTGCCCATCTTTTCAAAGTTCTAATCTGTGGCAGTGGGCAGTAGGGGGACGGGGTGGGTCACAGCAGGAAGAGGCATTCGCTGCCTTAGGCAGTTAAACCATTGCTCTCTCTTCAGAATGGCTCAGCCAGCAGGATTCTGTGGGGTCTACCTCCTGGCACCGGGCTCCAATCGCCGGATTTTGGGTCTGGGGCAACCCAGATCTTTGTGCGAGTTTTCCGGAGAGTGCTTTCTCTTGGGAGCACGTCTGGGGACTGGCTTCTCTGCTTCCACCTTTGCTGGCGTGGCCAAAGGAACTGCTGCTGCAAAGAAAATCAGAACTGATCAGTCATTTCTGCTGTACACAGTCTCCTGCCAGAATTTCCCTCTCCCATGTCTCTCCCAGTTTCTGGCTGAAGACCTTTAATCTACTTGACATCCAGAACACAGCCTTGGCCCATCAGCTCCATGAGTCCCTAGAGAAGGGACACTGGCTGCAAAAGCAATTCCTAGAGCCTACGGCTGCAGCACATGAGGAAGTCTCTTCACCGTTTCCAGGGAAAACAGTAGAACCCGAAAGTCATTGCAATCATGAGCCTCTCCATCTCTCCTTTCCACAACAGAGAAAACATTTCTTGCAGTCTGTCACTTCTGAGGCTTTAATGGAAATGTCTTTCAAGTTTCAGAAAAAAATAGTCTAATATAAATTGGTTAAGAACCCCTCCCACCTTGGCAACCCCTCTTGGGCCCCATTTATACTGCCTGTTTCAACCACACTGAACTCTAGCCCTCTGATACTTTTATGTAGATTAGAACAAGGCCAAATGCTGAGGCGGAGGGATCAGGAGACTGAGAACCGTATTCTGGGCACCAAGTCTAGGCTCACATCAACCCAGCCTCCTGGGACACCATCTCCTCAGCCCTCCAGTCTCATTAGCACTTCAACACCCCTCTTGGTTCTTCCGGTCTTCCCATCAATATGGCACCACCCTCTCCGCTAGGAGTAAAAATCATTATAATCCTCTCTCCATCATGAAAGGATGAGATAAAGGCTCAGCAGCAGCCCCCGTGAAACACATGGTCAACACTGTGAAGAGGTGTTACTAAGGCGATTTTGTCCGACTCAGAGAAGGAAAGAGACAACTCTGCCCTTAGCCTGATCAGGCCCACAGGAAGGAAGCACACTGGGGGCAGCCTTTGAGAGTGTGGCAATGTGAGAGAACCTTCTTTAGGAGGGGACTCCCTGTTGCCGACCTTGAAAAAGCAAGGATGGGACATTTGTTTACTGGGGCTGTTACAGAGGGGATGTGCCCAGAGGTTAGGCCACCCTGCTTGAGAATCAAAGCACCTTCTAGTCCGAAATGGCTTGAATGCTCCAATCGCCGGATTTTGGGTCTGGGGCAACCCAGATCTTTGTGCGACATTTCCGGAGAGTGCTTTCTCTTGGGAGCACATCGGGGGACTGGCTTCTCTGCTTCCACCTTTGCTGGCGTGGCCAAAGGAACATCCCCGTAGGCCCGGTAGCCACCAACCAGGCAGTATGTCTCCCCATGCCAGCCCAACTGCGTTTCTCCACACCCTCGGTAGAGGACATGGTAGTGACCAGGGGTAGGGGGAGAAACGGGAGCCACTGCTGCTGCAAAGAAAATCAGACCTGATCAGTCACTTCTGCTGTACACAGCCTCCTGCCAGAATTTCCCTCTCTCACGTCTCTCCCACTTTCTGGCTGAAGACCTTTAATCTACTTGACATCCAAAACACAGCTTTGGCCCATCACCTCTATGAGTCCCTTGAGAAGGGACACTGGCTGCAAAAGCAATTCCTAGAGCCTACGGCTGCAGCACATGAGGAAGTCTCTTCACCGTTTCCAGGGAAAACAGTAGAACCCGAAAGTCATTGCAATCATGAGCCTCTCCATCTCTCCCTTCCACACCAGAGAAAACATTTCTTGCAGTCTGTCACTTCTGAGGCTTTAATGGAAATGTCTTTCAAGTTTTGGGAAAAACTAATCTAATATAAATTGCTTAAGGACCCCTCCCACCTTGGCAGCCCCTCTTGGGCCCCATTTATACTGCCTGTTTCAACCACACTGAACTCTAGCCCTCTGATACTTTTATGTAGATTAGAACAAGGCCAAATACTGAGGCAGAGTGATCAGGAGACTGAGACCCGCGTTCTGGGTACCAAGTCTAGGCTCACATCAACCCAGCCTCCTGGGACACCATCTCCTCAGCCCTCCAGTCTCATTAGCACTTCAACACCCCTCTTGGTTCTTCCGGTCTTCCCATCAATATGGCACCACCCTCTCCGCTAGGAGTTAAAATCATTATAATCCTCTCTCCACCATGAAAGGATGAGATAAAGGCTCAGCAGCAGCCCCCGTGAAACACATGGTCAACACTGTGAAGAGGTGTTACTAAGGCGATTTTGTCCGACTCAGAGAAGGAAAGAGACAACTCTGCCCTTAGCCTGATCAGGCCCACAGGAAGGAAGCACACTGGGGGCAGCCTTTGAGAGTGTGGCAATGTGAGAGAACCTTCTTTAGGAGGGGACTCCCTGTTGCCGACCTTGAAAAAGCAAGGATGGGACATTTGTTTACTGGGGCTGTTACAGAGGGGATGTGCCCAGAGGTTAGGCCACCCTGCTTGAGAATCAAAGCACCTTCTAGTCCGAAATGGCTTGAATGCTCCAATCGCCGGATTTTGGGTCTGGGGCAACCCAGATCTTTGTGCGACATTTCCGGAGAGTGCTTTCTCTTGGGAGCACGTCGGAGGACTGGCTTCTCTGCTTCCACCTTTGCTGGCGTGGCCAAAGGAACATCCCCGTAGGCCCGGTAGACACCAACCAGGCAGTATGTCTCCCCATGCCAGCCCAACTGCGTTTCTCCACACCCTCGGTAGAGGACATGGTAGTGACCAGGGGTAGGGGGAGAAACGGGAGCCACTGCTGCTGCAAAGAAAATCAGAACTGATCAGTCACTTCTGCTGTACACAGCCTCCTGCCAGAATTTCCCTCTCTCACGTCTCTCCCACTTTCTGGCTGAAGACCTTTAATCTACTTGACATCCAAAACACAGCTTTGGCCCATCACCTCTATGAGTCCCTTGAGAAGGGACACTGGCTGCAAAAGCAATTCCTAGAGCCTACGGCTGCAGCACATGAGGAAGTCTCTTCACCGTTTCCAGGGAAAACTGTAGAACCCGAAAGTCATTGCAATCATGAGCCTCTCCATCTCTCCCTTCCACACCAGAGAAAACATTTCTTGCAGTCTGTCACTTCTGAGGCTTTAATGGAAATGTCTTTCAAGTTTTGGGAAAAACTAATCTAATATAAATTGGTTAAGGACCCCTCCCACCTTGGCAGCCCCTCTTGGGCCCCATTTATACTGCCTGTTTCAACCACACTGAACTCTAGCCCTCTGATACTTTTATGTAGATTAGAACAAGGCCAAATACTGAGGCAGAGTGATCAGGAGACTGAGACCCGCGTTCTGGGTACCAAGTCTAGGCTCACATCAACCCAGCCTCCTGGGACACCATCTCCTCAGCCCTCCAGTCTCATTAGCACTTCAACACCCCTCTTGGTTCTTCCGGTCTTCCCATCAATATGGCACCACCCTCTCCCCTAGTACTCAGCAGCTCAGGATGGGATGTGTCTGAGGGCACCGATGTAGATGTCTACATGACAGCACAGAGGTGCCTGGGTTTGAAGGTGTGTTTCAAGAGTGGCCCTCTTCCTCAAACTGCTCCATTTACCATTTGCCAACAAAAATGCACTTGTCTTTTGCTAAGAGGCCAATCAGGAAAGGGTCTGAATGGAAGCATCCTGTAGCCCAAAGGGGAAGCTAGATTTATAAAGATCAGGACCATCCTGCACACTTGTCCAGGGATGACCTTTCACTTGTCCTCAAAAGTGAGAACTGTGGGTCCCTGAAGATGTCCCAGGTCATTGGTATTACTTACAGCTGGGAACGCGCTCAGGAATACGTAGTGGGCAAGCCCCACAGGAACATGAGGCAGCCAGGTGAGGTGGTGTGTACACCATGGCTCCTCTAGAGATGCCCGGTCTCGGTGTTTCTGCCGCACTGCCCACCCACGGAACAGAGCTCAGGTTCGAGTAAAGATAGAGGATCCGGTCACACATTCTCCCTCAGACAACCAAAGAGGTTGGAGAACTTCTGGTGGAGAACTGTCAGGGAAGTTTGTCTGAGGGCAGCACTTTGGCAGTTATGCTGCCATGGAAACTGTGAGAAGGCCTGTGAGGTCATCACTACCCAGTGAGGTCATAATAAGGGACCTATGACTTGGGGCTCAGGCTTCAGGAGGAGGGGCAGTTTGGTGGAGGAGAGCAGGGGGAGGGCAGAGGTACTCTGCCTGGCCCCTCACACCTGGGCCTCCCCACTCATGCCCTAGTCTAGCAGACATCCCACGTGGGGCGTGCCGGTGGGCTGGCACAGCCCTAGGGGCCCCAGGAAGGCAAAGGAGACCCACATTCTGAGATTGGCTTGAGAGGCAAGATTAACGTAAGAGAGAACTAGGTTGTATGGCACTGACCCTAAGAGGCAGAGATTTGTGTGGACTGGGGAATCAGGGAAGGCTCCTTGGCAGTGGACCTGAAGGACAAGTGAGATTTGGACCCATGGGGAAGAGAGGGAAGACATTCCAGTTTGGAAGAATAAAAGCAAAGACACATTCTCCTCGCCCTTGTCCTGCCCCAAATATAAATTCATAGAACCCTCACATTTTCACAACTGAGGACTGAAGAAAAGCAAGAGGTGAAGGGGCCTACCCAGTGTTACACAGGTAGTGGAGAGGTGTTCTGCTCAATGGTTCGGTTCATGTTGGGGCTCCGGATTTACAGCTGATAGGAATGTGAGGACAAGCTCATGCCATTTCAAACATTTCCAAGTGATACTGAGAGAGACGTTAAAGGTGCAAAATGAGGGTGCTGAATGACCTCACAAAGTGGGAATGGTGGGCCCATTTTCATATGAAATTCAAAACAAGTTCATGACCAAAGGACATAATACAAAATGACAACATAATCATTACACTCCCCTCTCCCCTAGAAGTAAAAATCAGTATAATCCTCCCTCTCTCCACCATGAAAGGATGAGGTAAAGGCTCAGCAGCAGCCCCCGTGAAACACATGGTCACCACTGTGAAGAGGTGTTACTAAGACGATTTGGTCCGACTCAGAGAAGGAAAGAGACAACTCTGCCCTTAGCCTGATCAGGCCCACAGGAAGGAAGCACACTGGGGGCAGCCTTTGAGAGTGTGGCAATGCGAGAGAACCTTCTTTAGGAGGGGACTCCCTGTTGCCGACCTTGAAAAAGCAAGGATGGGACATTCGTTTACTGGGGCTGTTGCAGAGGGGATGTGCCCAGGAGGTAGAGACTGCTTGGACTACTATTTTAGAGGTTGGGCCCCCCTGGTTGAGAACCACAGCACCTTGTATTCCTAAACTGCTTGAATGAGCGGGTGCACGTTAGGACAGACGAAGTCAGGCCTCATTGGAGCCGACTGCCTTTGGGAGTGGTAGAAGGTAAAATGGGAAGGGGAATGCTCTGGAAGAGGTTTGTCATGGCAGGTGGGCCAGCACGAGACCATCCAGATTCTCCAAGGCTCCAGAGATGACTTGGCTGGGAGCATCCCTCTGATGTGGTGCGGGGACTCCTACCTTAAGAGGACCTGGCTGGGCATCTGCGGGAGGCAGAATAAATGGTTTATTAACTTAAGAGAGCGAGAGACTCACCTGGGGGGTTGCACAAAACCACTTCAAAACACTTGTACCTGGATTCTTGAGCCAACCCTCAGAAAACTTATCTAGATCTGGAGTAGGGCTCTGGAAGATGCACTTTTAATAAGCTTCCTGGGCAGTCCCACCACAGTGGTCCATGGAGAGACTGACCAAATTACTGTGTATTCTCCATTGCTTTTGGGAGTCAAAGTGGGCAATGTGAAAAACTGCAGCAGGCATACGTATATACAGGGAATATTCAAGGCAAACAGAGGGGTAGAGTTATTCTATGCATGAATCAGATTTGAGAAAAGCTAGCCTGGTGGTTAAAGAACACAACCCTGGGAGAGACAGACAGACCAGATTCTGTCCTACTTACTTGTGTGATTTTGACCAAGTTCTTTTATCCTTCTGACTGTTTCTTCATATGGAAAAGAGCTATGGCTGTACATTTAGCACAATATTCTCTTTTGGCAAAGGCTGCTCTGGGTCCATTTGTGTTCTCTGCAACTTAATCTTTTCCGGTGTGCAAGCATTTTTAAGTTGTTTGGTGAAGTATTACATTTGACTTTCAACTGTTCATTACTTTGGGCAAAGCTTATATAATGCGGCAGAGACTAGAACCTATGCAGAGATAGTGAGAGGATGTGATAAGCTTATTCTGCCGGTTTATCAAAGAGTTTAACCTTTTCTCCTCTTCCTCCCCCTGCCACCAAGAGATGAGATAGAAGGCAGAGCCTGGAAATGCACACCAAGCAATACTTTTGTGTCAGTTTGCCTTTTATTCCTCTGCCAGTACTTCCCAGAGAGATTTCACCAAAAGTGCCTAAGCTTGCCATGGCCATTGTTGTGAAGAACATTTCTCTCTATTGCTAGTCACATCCCCTTTTCCTTCTCCTGGGCGCTTAATGGATGTTTGGGGGCAGGAAATAAAATTTAAACTGAAACATCAAAAAAAAAAAGAAGAAAGATGAGCTCAAGTAGGCGTTATTGTGGTCCAGATAAGGTTTGGTTTATTCATTCCCTCGATTTGCATTTATCCCCCTTTGTGCCAGGCATGGGGGGAGAGAGAGAAATGTCTTCAAAGAGTCTGTGGTTGTATGGGGGAGGGAGCTGTGGAAATCTGTCATTTAGAAACAGCATGGAAGTGATAGGGAAAAATTGTTTTGTTCATTTATCTCTCACTCATCCGTTCACCCAGAGCAACTACAAAGGGTTTCACGCGGAGGAACTGGATGCCCTGAACTTGACATTCTCGTGGGGGAAACAACAATGTAAAACATCTGCAGTGGTAAGTCACCAGTAGTGATTTCAAGCCAGAAGGAACCACTCACCAATGGAGAGAGGCACAGGGTCAGCAGTGACTTGCAGAAAGGAGGGGTTATTTATTCATTCCAACTGCTGAGTTCAAGTTCATCTGGGTGGTTGTGTGGTTCGTGCTTACTGCATCTGTTTTTGGAACGTGGCTCCACCCTCCAAGAAGGGTGAGGATGATCACCCTTCTTTCCTCCTGCTGTGCCCCGGGGTCACCCAGCGAGTGTCTGCAGGGATGATCTGCTCTGTACTGGCTTTTCAGTCCCACTCCCGGGAGAAGAGAGACGAAGCTGTGTCTCCACCGCAGCTTGGCCTGATTCAGTCACTGGGTGAAAAGGTGGGAAGAAGGTCAAGTTCATGAGAACTGATACACTGTAGAGTCATTTAGTCCTGAAGTACCAGTTCTGCTTGCTGGTGATTTGCTAAATCCAGGGACCTGAATGTAATTCCTCCAGAGCCACTGAGACATCATTTCTAGGCCCATGGCAGGCTGTAGGGGTGCTGACTTTTCTCAGTGCTAAGGAGCAGCCATCTTCTACTGAGAGAGGACTCTGTGTCAGCAGGAGCAGAACCACACCAGGCACCGAAGAAGGTTCTGCATCCCAGCATCTCCCAACACAGTGATAGATAAACGGGTAGAAGATGCGACAGGGCAGTCACAATAGAACAGAAGCTTATCCCCAATAAATATGGAAAGATGTTCAACTTCACTACCTAACAAAGAAATTCAAGTTATAAATCTATTTCTTTTTTGCTCATCTCATTGGTAGAAAGTTTTAAGAATGCACAAAATTTGCTGCTAAGGATGTAAGGAAAAGGCTGTTTTCGTCTGTTGCTGCAAATGGGGATGGAAATTGGTGCGAACCTTCTGCAGGGTAATTTGGCAATTTGTGTATCAACAGCCTTAAAATGTTCATACACTTGGAGCCAGTAGTTTTGCTTTTAGCATCTTATCCTAAGGTGAAAGTCAAATTTATGTACAAGACTTATGTTCAAGAATCTTCATCTCAGCCAGTAGTGTAATAGAAAAAATATTAGAAGCTACCTAAAAATCCCACAATACGGGGTTGGTTAAATAACGGAAGGCCCAACTTAAGAATGGAAAATAAAGACGCAGACGTAGAAAATGGACTTGAGGACACAGGGAAGGGGAAGGGGAAGCTGGGACGAATTGAGAGAGTAGCATGGACTTATATATACTACCAAATGTAAAATAGCTAGCTAGTGGGAGGCAGCCGCGTAGCACAGGGAAATCAGCTCGGTGCTTTGTGACCACCTAGAGGGGTGGGATAGGGAGGGTGGGAGGGAGACGCAAGAGGGAGGAGATATGGGGATATATGTGTATGTAGAGCTGGTTCACTTTGTTATAAAGCAGAAACTAACACACCATTGTAAAGCAATTATACTCCAATAAAGATGTTTTTTTTAAAAAAGGATGGAAAACAGTTCATTCATTAAAAATGATTTTCTCCAAGAATATTTAATGGTGGGAAGATGTAGTGTAAAAGCAGGGTACAAAATACTAGATGGAGTATTTCATTTTGTTAAAATTTAATAATACAAGTGTAGAAAACGTGATTAAGAGAACAGTACTGATTTGACTACGGGACATTTTTTTCTTTAAATTTTTCTGTATTTGGTGTTATAAAGCATCATATATCCTCTCTGACTCTCAGTTTATGTTCTGTGAAGTGGGACTCATCATATCTACACTGCAGTGCGCTCGGGCAGAGCAGCACAATATTTGAAAGTGCCCTTGACAATGACCAGCCCATTGTAATACTCCAGGACTGGTTATAATATCATTGCCAATGACACACCCATAGTCCGGATATTATCCGTAACGATTACTAAGGTTGTTTATCTCACTCCACTTTAATTTAGATAAAAAAAGGATTAATTGAAGACTCTTAAGTCATTTTTACTGAGGTTCTTTGTTTTTTTTTTTTTTTTTTTTTCAAAATAATAATTGTAGGGCTTCCCTGGTGGCGCAGTGGTTGAGAATCTGCCTGCTAATGCACGGGACATGGGTTCGAACCCTGCTCTGGGAAGATCCCACATGCCGTGGAACAACTGGGCCCGTGAGCCACAACTACTGAGCCTGCGCGTCTGGAGCCTGTGCTCCGCAACAAGAGAGGCCGCGATAGTGAGCGGCCCGCACACCGCAATGAAGAGTGGCCCCCGCTCCCCACAACTGGAGAAAGCCCTCACACAGAAACGAAGACCCAACACAGCTAAAAATAAATCAATAAATCAATAAATTTATTAAAAAGAAAAATACTAATTGTAAAGTCTGCAGTGGGTATATAGGTGTTCAACTTTTTTCCAGATTTTACGTTGCTGGTTTTGTTTTTAAATTTTTTATTTATTATTTATTTATTACTTTTATTTTTGGCTGTGTTGGGTCTTCATTTCTGCGCGAGGGCTTTCTCCAGTTGCGGCAAGTGGGGGCCACTCTTCTTCGCGGCGCGCGGGCCTCTCACTATTGCAGCCTGTCTTGTTGCGGAGCAGAGGCTCTAGACGCTCAGGCTCAGTAGTTGTGGCTCATGGGCCCAGTTGCTCCGCGGCATGTGGGATCTTCCCAGACCAGGGCTCAAACCCGTGTCCCCTGCATTGGCAGGCGGATTCTCAACCACTGCACCACCAGGGAAACCCCCCACCCCGATAGTTTTAAAACCAGCCTCAGTCATGCTTGCTTCAAGACTTATCCTGGCATCATGGACCACTGGATACTTTGGCTAGGTGTTAAACTCTCTTGTCCTGTGCCCGAGTCCCATCGTGGTGACTTAGTTGACATCTAGGGCACTCTTGGCATGAGTCCTAGACATGAATCCAGCTCAATGGCTTGGGCCCTGCTCCCTGCTGGCTGACTGTCCTAATGCCCAGTGCCTCCTTTCTGCTTGGACTTCTGAGGGCCGCAGCCCCAGGACCCTCACTCTGTTTTCCCGGCTCTATTCAATGCCAACGGTACGTCTTTTGCTTGCTGTATGTCCCCTGCCCCAGTACCTCCTACTGGCTTTGACCTTCCTGTTTCAGGTCCTCTTATTGTGACCCTTTGTGTATAAGCCAGATCTGTTTGCCCTTCCTTCAAGGGGAGCTATTTCCCTGGTGTTTCCCTAGATGCTTATGATGAGACCCCTGCCAGAACTACACCAATCAGACCCTCCATGTACACGCTTGGGTCTGAACCCTTTCAGCGAGAGCAGGTTGGAGACCCATATATACATAAATATACAATGTGTACAAATCAAGTATTTTAAAGATTGTAAAGAATTCTTGTGAACGTATTAGGTTAGGGAAGTCAAGCAGGATCATCATATGATGGCATAATCAAGCACATGTATATAACATTTCCTATTTTTATATGATGCCATTTTAATAGATGTGCCCATCTTTTCAAAGTTCTAATCTGTAGCAGTGGGCAGTAGGGGGACGGGGTGGGTCACAGCAGGAAGAGGCATTCGCTGCCTTAGGCAGTTAAACCATTGCTCTCTCTTCAGAATGGCTCAGCCAGCAGGATTCTGTGGGGTCTACCTCCTGGCACCGGGCTCCAATCGCCGGATTTTGGGTCTGGGGCAACCCAGATCTTTGTGCGAGTTTTCCGGAGAGTGCTTTCTCTTGGGAGCACGTCTGGGGACTGGCTTCTCTGCTTCCACCTTTGCTGGCGTGGCCAAAGGAACTGCTGCTGCAAAGAAAATCAGAACTGATCAGTCACTTCTGCTGTACACAGTCTCCTGCCAGAATTTCCCTCTCTCATGTCTCTCCCAGTTTCTGGCTGAAGACCTTTAATCTACTTGACATCCAGAACACAGCCTTGGCCCATCTGCTCCATGAGTCCCTAGAGAAGGGACACTGGCTGCAAAAGCAATTCCTAGAGCCTACGGCTGCAGCACATGAGGAAGTCTCTTCACCGTTTCCAGGGAAAACAGTAGAACCCGAAAGTCATTGCAATCATGAGCCTCTCCATCTCTCCTTTCCACAACAGAGAAAACATTTCATGCAGTCTGTCACTTCTGAGGCTTTAATGGAAATGTCTTTCAAGTTTCGGAAAAAAATAGTCTAATATAAATTGGTTAAGAACCCCTCCCACCTTGGCAACCCCTCTTGGGCCCCATTTATACTGCCTGTTTCAACCACACTGAACTCTAGCCCTCTGATACTTTTATGTAGATTAGAACAAGGCCAAATGCTGAGGCGGAGGGATCAGGAGACTGAGAACCGTATTCTGGGCACCAAGTCTAGGCTCACATCAACCCAGCCTCCTGGGACACCATCTCCTCAGCCCTCCAGTCTCATTAGCACTTCAACACCCCTCTTGGTTCTTCCGGTCTTCCCATCAATATGGCACCACCCTCTCCGCTAGGAGTAAACATCATTATAATCCTCTCTCCACCATGAAAGGATGAGATAAAGGCTCAGCAGCAGCCCCCGTGAAACACATGGTCAACACTGTGAAGAGGTGTTACTAAGGCGATTTTGTCCGACTCAGAGAAGGAAAGAGACAACTCTGCCCTTAGCCTGATCAGGCCCACAGGAAGGAAGCACACTGGGGGCAGCCTTTGAGAGTGTGGCAATGTGAGAGAACCTTCTTTAGGAGGGGACTCCCTGTTGCCGACCTTGAAAAAGCAAGGATGGGACATTTGTTTACTGGGGCTGTTACAGAGGGGATGTGCCCAGAGGTTAGGCCACCCTGCTTGAGAATCAAAGCACCTTCTAGTCCGAAATGGCTTGAATGCTCCAATCGCCGGATTTTGGGTCTGGGGCAACCCAGATCTTTGTGCGACATTTCCGGAGAGTGCTTTCTCTTGGGAGCACGTCGGGGGACTGGCTTCTCTGCTTCCACCTTTGCTGGCGTGGCCAAAGGAACATCCCCGTAGGCCCGGTAGCCACCAACCAGGCAGTATGTCTCCCCATGCCAGCCCAACTGCGTTTCTCCACACCCTCGGTAGAGGACATGGTAGTGACCAGGGGTAGGGGGAGAAACGGGAGCCACTGCTGCTGCAAAGAAAATCAGAACTGATCAGTCACTTCTGCTGTACACAGCCTCCTGCCAGAATTTCCCTCTCTCACGTCTCTCCCACTTTCTGGCTGAAGACCTTTAATCTACTTGACATCCAAAACACAGCTTTGGCCCATCACCTCTATGAGTCCCTTGAGAAGGGACACTGGCTGCAAAAGCAATTCCTAGAGCCTACGGCTGCAGCACATGAGGAAGTCTCTTCACCGTTTCCAGGGAAAACAGTAGAACCCGAAAGTCATTGCAATCATGAGCCTCTCCATCTCTCCCTTCCACACCAGAGAAAACATTTCTTGCAGTCTGTCACTTCTGAGGCTTTAATGGAAATGTCTTTCAAGTTTTGGGAAAAACTAATCTAATATAAATTGGTTAAGGACCCCTCCCACCTTGGCAGCCCCTCTTGGGCCCCATTTATACTGCCTGTTTCAACCACACTGAACTCTAGCCCTCTGATACTTTTATGTAGATTAGAACAAGGCCAAATACTGAGGCAGAGTGATCAGGAGACTGAGACCCGCGTTCTGGGTACCAAGTCTAGGCTCACATCAACCCAGCCTCCTGGGACACCATCTCCTCAGCCCTCCAGTCTCATTAGCACTTCAACACCCCTCTTGGTTCTTCCGGTCTTCCCATCAATATGGCACCACCCTCTCCCCTAGTACTCAGCAGCTCAGGATGGGATGTGTCTGAGGGCACCGATGTAGATGTCTACATGACAGCACAGAGGTGCCTGGGTTTGAAGGTGTGTTTCAAGAGTGGCCCTCTTCCTCAAACTGCTCCATTTACCATTTGCCAACAAAAATGCACTTGTCTTTTGCTAAGAGGCCAATCAGGAAAGGGTCTGAATGGAAGCATCCTGTAGCCCAAAGGGGAAGCTAGATTTATAAAGATCAGGACCATCCTGCACACTTGTCCAGGGATGACCTTTCACTTGTCCTCAAAAGTGAGCACTGTGGGTCCCTGAAGATGTCCCAGGTCATTGGTATTACTTACAGCTGGGAACGCGCTCAGGTATACGTAGTGGGCAAGCCCCACAGGAACATGAGGCAGCCAGGTGAGGTGGTGTGTACACCATGGCTCCTCTAGAGATGCCCGGTCTCGGTGTTTCTGCCGCACTGCCCACCCACGGAACAGAGCTCAGGTTCGAGTAAAGATAGAGGATCCGGTCACACATTCTCCCTCAGACAACCTAAGAGGTTGGAGAACTTCTGGTGGAGAACTGTCAGGGAAGTTTGTCTGAGGGCAGCACTTTGGCAGTTATGCTGCCATGGAAACTGTGAGAAGGCCTGTGAGGTCATCACTACCCAGTGAGGTCATAATAAGGGACCTGTGACTTGGGGGTCAGGCTTCAGGAGGAGGGGCAGTTTGGTGGAGGAGAGCAGGGGGAGGGCAGAGGTACTCTGCCTGGCCCCTCACACCTGGGCCTCCCCACTCATGCCCTAGTCTAGCAGACATCCCACGTGGGGCGTGCCGGTGGGCTGGCACAGCCCTAGGGGCCCCAGGAAGGCAAAGGAGACCCACATTCTGAGATTGGCTTGAGAGGCAAGATTAACGTAAGAGAGAGCTAGGTTGTATGGCACTGACCCTAAGAGGCAGAGATTTGTGTGGACTGGGGAATCAGGGAAGGCTCCTTGTCAGTGGACCTGAAGGACAAGTGAGATTTGGACCCATGGGGAAGAGAGGGAAGACATTCCAGTTTGGAAGAATAAAAGCAAAGACACATTCTCCTCGCCCTTGTCCTGCCCCAAATATAAATTCATAGAACCCTCACATTTTCACAACTGAGGACTGAAGAAAAGCAAGAGGTGAAGGGGCCTACCCAGTGTTACACAGGTAGTGGAGAGGTGTTCTGCTCAATGGTTCGGTTCATGTTGGGGCTCCGGATTTACAGCTGATAGGAATGTGAGGACAAGCTCATGCCATTTCAAACATTTCCAAGTGATACTGAGAGAGACGTTAAAGATGCAAAATGAGGGTGCTGAATGACCTCACAAAGTGGGAATGGTGGGCCCATTTTCATATGAAATTCAAAACAAGTTCATGACCAAAGGACATAATACAAAATGACAACATAATCATTACACTCCCCTCTCCCCTAGAAGTAAAAATCAGTATAATCCTCCCTCTCTCCACCATGAAAGGATGAGGTAAAGGCTCAGCAGCAGCCCCCGTGAAACACATGGTCACCACTGTGAAGAGGTGTTACTAAGACGATTTGGTCCGACTCAGAGAAGGAAAGAGACAACTCTGCCCTTAGCCTGATCAGGCCCACAGGAAGGAAGCACACTGGGGGCAGCCTTTGAGAGTGTGGCAAAGTGAGAGAACCTTCTTTAGGAGGGGACTCCCTGTTGCCGACCTTGAAAAAGCAAGGATGGGACACTCGTTTACTGGGGCTGTTGCAGAGGGGATGTGCCCAGGAGGTAGAGACTGCTTGGACTACTATTTTAGAGGTTGGGCCCCCCTGGTTGAGAACCACAGCACCTTGTATTCCTAAACTGCTTGAATGAGCGTGTGCACGTTAGAACAGACGAAGTCAGGCCTCATTGGAGCCGACTGCCTTTGGGAGTGGTAGAAGGTAAAATGGGAAGGGGAATGCTCTGGAAGAGGTTTGTCATGGCAGGTGGGCCAGCACGAGACCATCCAGATTCTCCAAGGCTCCAGAGATGACTTGGCTGGGAGCATCCCTCTGATGTGGTGCGGGGACTCCTACCTTAACAGGACCTGGCTGGGCATCTGCGGGAGGCAGAATAAATGGTTTATTAACTTAAGAGAGCGAGAGACTCACCTGGGGGGTTGCACAAAACCACTTCAAAACACTTGTACCTGGATTCTTGAGCCAACCCTCAGAAAACTTATCTAGATCTGGAGTAGGGCTCTGGAAGCTGCACTTTTAATAAGCTTCCTGGGCAGTCCCACCACAGTGGTCCATGGAGAGACTGACCAAATTACTGTGTATTCTCCGTTGCTTTTGGGAGTCAAAGTGGGCAATGTGAAAAACTGCAGCAGGCATACGTATATACAGGGAATATTCAAGGCAAACAGAGGGGTAGAGTTATTCTATGCATGAATCAGATTTGAGAAAAGCTAGCCTGGTGGTTAAATAACACAACCCTGGGAGAGACAGACAGACCAGATTCTGTCCTACTTACTTGTGTGATTTTGACCAAGTTCTTTTATCCTTCTGACTGTTTCTTCATATGGAAAAGAGCTATGGCTGTACATTTAGCACAATATTCTCTTTTGGCAAAGGCTGCTCTGGGTCCATTTGTGTTCTCTGCAACTTAATCTTTTCCGGTGTGCAAGCATTTTTAAGTTGTTTGGTGAAGTATTACATTTGACTTTCAACTGTTCATTACTTTGGGCAAAGCTTATATAATGCGGCAGAGACTAGAACCTATGCAGAGATAGTGAGAGGATGTGATAAGCTTATTCTGCCGGTTTATCAAAAAGTTTAACCTTTTCTCCTCTTCCTCCGCCTGCCACCAAGAGATGAGAAAGAAGGCAGAGCCTGGAAATGCACACCAAGCAATACTTTTGTGTCAGTTTGCCTTTTATTCCTCTGCCAGTACTTCCCAGAGAGATTTCACCAAAAGTGCCTAAGCTTGCCATGGCCATTGTTGTGAAGAACATTTCTCTCTATTGCTAGTCACATCCCCTTTTCCTTCTCCTGGGCGCTTAATGGATGTTTGGGGGCAGGAAATAATATTTAAACTGAAACATCAAAAAAAAAAAAAGAAGAAAGATGAGCTCAAGTAGGCGTTATTGTGGTCCAGATAAGGTTTGGTTTATTCATTCCCTCGATTTGCATTTATCCCCCTTTGTGCCAGGCATGGGGGGAGAGAGAGAGAAATGTCTTCAAAGAGTCTGTGGTTGTATGGGGGAGGGAGCTGTGGAAATCTGTCATTTAGAAACAGCATGGAAGTGCTAGGGAAAAATTGTTTTGTTCATTTATCTCTCACTCATCCGTTCACCCAGAGCAACTACAAAGGGTTTCACGCGGAGGAACTGGATGCCCTGAACTTGACATTCTCCTGGGGGAAACAACAATGTAAAGCACCAGCAGTGGTAAGTCACCAGTAGTGATTTCAAGCCAGAAGGAACCACTCACCAATGGAGAGAGGCACAGGGTGAGCAGTGACTTGCAGAAAGGAGGGGTTATTTATTCATTCCAACTGCTGAGTTCAAGTTCATCTGGGTGGTTGTGTGGTTCGTGCTTACTGCATCTGTTTTTGGAACGTGGCTCCACCCTCCAAGAAGGGTGAGGATGATCACCCTTCTTTCCTCCTGCTGTGCCCCGGGGTCACCCAGCGAGTGTCTGCAGGGATGATCTGCTCTGTACTGGCTTTTCAGTCCCACTCCCGGGAGAAGAGAGACGAAGCTGTGTCTCCACCGCAGCTTGGCCTGATTCAGTCACTGGGTGAAAAGGTGGGAAGAAGGTCAAGTTCATGAGAACTGATACACTGCAGAGTCATTTAGTCCTGAAGTACCAGTTCTGCTTGCTGGTGATTTGCTAAATCCAGGGACCTGAATGTAATTCCTCCAGAGCCACTGAGACATCATTTCTAGGCCCATGGCAGGCTGTAGGGGTGCTGACTTTTCTCAGTGCTAAGGAGCAGCCATCTTCTACTGAGAGAGGACTCTGTGTCAGCAGGAGCAGAACCACACCAGGCACCGAAGAAGGTTCTGCATCCCAGCATCTCCCAACACAGTGATAGATAAACGGGTAGAAGATGCGACAGGGCAGTCACAATAGAACAGAAGCTTATCCCCAATAAATATGGAAAGATGTTCAACTTCACTACCTAACAAAGAAATTCAAGTTATAAATCTATTTCTTTTTTGCTCATCTCATTGGTAGAAAGTTTTAAGAATGCACAAAATTTGCTGCTAAGGATGTAAGGAAAAGGCTGTTTTCGTCTGTTGCTGCAAATGGGGATGGAAATTGGTGCGAACCTTCTGCAGGGTAATTTGGCAATTTGTGTATCAACAGCCTTAAAATGTTCATACACTTGGAGCCAGTAGTTTTGCTTTTAGCATCTTATCCTAAGGTGAAAGTCAAATTTATGTACAAGACTTATGTTCAAGAATCTTCATCTCAGCCAGTAGTGTAATAGAAAAAATATTAGAAGCTACCTAAAAATCCCACAATACGGGGTTGGTTAAATAACGGAAGGCCCAACTTAAGAATGGAAAATAAAGACGCAGACGTAGAAAATGGACTTGAGGACACAGGGAAGGGGAAGGGGAAGCTGGGACGAATTGAGAGAGTAGCATGGACTTATATATACTACCAAATGTAAAATAGCTAGCTAGTGGGAGGCAGCCGCGTAGCACAGGGAAATCAGCTCGGTGCTTTGTGACCACCTAGAGGGGTGGGATAGGGAGGGTGGGAGGGAGACGCAAGAGGGAGGAGATATGGGGATATATGTGTATGTAGAGCTGGTTCACTTTGTTATAAAGCAGAAACTAACACACCATTGTAAAGCAATTATACTCCAATAAAGATGTTTTTTTTAAAAAAGGATGGAAAACAGTTCATTCATTAAAAATGATTTTCTCCAAGAATATTTAATGGTGGGAAGATGTAGTGTAAAAGCAGGGTACAAAATACTAGATGGAGTATTTCATTTTGTTAAAATTTAATAATACAAGTGTAGAAAACGTGATTAAGAGAACAGTACTGATTTGACTACGGGACATTTTTTTCTTTAAATTTTTCTGTATTTGGTGTTATAAAGCATCATATATCCTCTCTGACTCTCAGTTTATGTTCTGTGAAGTGGGACTCATCATATCTACACTGCAGTGCGCTCGGGCAGAGCAGCACAATATTTGAAAGTGCCCTTGACAATGACCAGCCCATTGTAATACTCCAGGACTGGTTATAATATCATTGCCAATGACACACCCATAGTCCGGATATTATCCGTAACGATTACTAAGGTTGTTTATCTCACTCCACTTTAATTTAGATAAAAAAAGGATTAATTGAAGACTCTTAAGTCATTTTTACTGAGGTTCTTTGTTTTTTTTTTTTTTTTTTTTTCAAAATAATAATTGTAGGGCTTCCCTGGTGGCGCAGTGGTTGAGAATCTGCCTGCTAATGCACGGGACATGGGTTCGAACCCTGCTCTGGGAAGATCCCACATGCCGTGGAACAACTGGGCCCGTGAGCCACAACTACTGAGCCTGCGCGTCTGGAGCCTGTGCTCCGCAACAAGAGAGGCCGCGATAGTGAGCGGCCCGCACACCGCAATGAAGAGTGGCCCCCGCTCCCCACAACTGGAGAAAGCCCTCACACAGAAACGAAGACCCAACACAGCTAAAAATAAATCAATAAATCAATAAATTTATTAAAAAGAAAAATACTAATTGTAAAGTCTGCAGTGGGTATATAGGTGTTCAACTTTTTTCCAGATTTTACGTTGCTGGTTTTGTTTTTAAATTTTTTATTTATTATTTATTTATTACTTTTATTTTTGGCTGTGTTGGGTCTTCATTTCTGCGCGAGGGCTTTCTCCAGTTGCGGCAAGTGGGGGCCACTCTTCTTCGCGGCGCGCGGGCCTCTCACTATTGCAGCCTGTCTTGTTGCGGAGCAGAGGCTCTAGACGCTCAGGCTCAGTAGTTGTGGCTCATGGGCCCAGTTGCTCCGCGGCATGTGGGATCTTCCCAGACCAGGGCTCAAACCCGTGTCCCCTGCATTGGCAGGCGGATTCTCAACCACTGCACCACCAGGGAAACCCCCCACCCCGATAGTTTTAAAACCAGCCTCAGTCATGCTTGCTTCAAGACTTATCCTGGCATCATGGACCACTGGATACTTTGGCTAGGTGTTAAACTCTCTTGTCCTGTGCCCGAGTCCCATCGTGGTGACTTAGTTGACATCTAGGGCACTCTTGGCATGAGTCCTAGACATGAATCCAGCTCAATGGCTTGGGCCCTGCTCCCTGCTGGCTGACTGTCCTAATGCCCAGTGCCTCCTTTCTGCTTGGACTTCTGAGGGCCGCAGCCCCAGGACCCTCACTCTGTTTTCCCGGCTCTATTCAATGCCAACGGTACGTCTTTTGCTTGCTGTATGTCCCCTGCCCCAGTACCTCCTACTGGCTTTGACCTTCCTGTTTCAGGTCCTCTTATTGTGACCCTTTGTGTATAAGCCAGATCTGTTTGCCCTTCCTTCAAGGGGAGCTATTTCCCTGGTGTTTCCCTAGATGCTTATGATGAGACCCCTGCCAGAACTACACCAATCAGACCCTCCATGTACACGCTTGGGTCTGAACCCTTTCAGCGAGAGCAGGTTGGAGACCCATATATACATAAATATACAATGTGTACAAATCAAGTATTTTAAAGATTGTAAAGAATTCTTGTGAACGTATTAGGTTAGGGAAGTCAAGCAGGATCATCATATGATGGCATAATCAAGCACATGTATATAACATTTCCTATTTTTATATGATGCCATTTTAATAGATGTGCCCATCTTTTCAAAGTTCTAATCTGTAGCAGTGGGCAGTAGGGGGACGGGGTGGGTCACAGCAGGAAGAGGCATTCGCTGCCTTAGGCAGTTAAACCATTGCTCTCTCTTCAGAATGGTTCAGCCAGCAGGATTCTGTGGGGTCTACCTCCTGGCACCGGGCTCCAATCGCCGGATTTTGGGTCTGGGGCAACCCAGATCTTTGTGCGAGTTTTCCGGGGAGTGCTTTCTCTTGGGAGCACGTCTGGGGACTGGCTTCTCTGCTTCCACCTTTGCTGGCGTGGCCAAAGGAACTGCTGCTGCAAAGAAAATCAGAACTGATCAGTCACTTCTGCTGTACACAGTCTCCTGCCAGAATTTCCCTCTCTCATGTCTCTCCCAGTTTCTGGCTGAAGACCTTTAATCTACTTGACATCCAGAACACAGCCTTGGCCCATCTGCTCCATGAGTCCCTAGAGAAGGGACACTGGCTGCAAAAGCAATTCCTAGAGCCTACGGCTGCAGCACATGAGGAAGTCTCTTCACCGTTTCCAGGGAAAACAGTAGAACCCGAAAGTCATTGCAATCATGAGCCTCTCCATCTCTCCTTTCCACAACAGAGAAAACATTTCATGCAGTCTGTCACTTCTGAGGCTTTAATGGAAATGTCTTTCAAGTTTCGGAAAAAAATAGTCTAATATAAATTGGTTAAGAACCCCTCCCACCTTGGCAACCCCTCTTGGGCCCCATTTATACTGCCTGTTTCAACCACACTGAACTCTAGCCCTCTGATACTTTTATGTAGATTAGAACAAGGCCAAATGCTGAGGCGGAGGGATCAGGAGACTGAGAACCGTATTCTGGGCACCAAGTCTAGGCTCACATCAACCCAGCCTCCTGGGACACCATCTCCTCAGCCCTCCAGTCTCATTAGCACTTCAACACCCCTCTTGGTTCTTCCGGTCTTCCCATCAATATGGCACCACCCTCTCCGCTAGGAGTAAACATCATTATAATCCTCTCTCCACCATGAAAGGATGAGATAAAGGCTCAGCAGCAGCCCCCGTGAAACACATGGTCAACACTGTGAAGAGGTGTTACTAAGGCGATTTTGTCCGACTCAGAGAAGGAAAGAGACAACTCTGCCCTTAGCCTGATCAGGCCCACAGGAAGGAAGCACACTGGGGGCAGCCTTTGAGAGTGTGGCAATGTGAGAGAACCTTCTTTAGGAGGGGACTCCCTGTTGCCGACCTTGAAAAAGCAAGGATGGGACATTTGTTTACTGGGGCTGTTACAGAGGGGATGTGCCCAGAGGTTAGGCCACCCTGCTTGAGAATCAAAGCACCTTCTAGTCCGAAATGGCTTGAATGCTCCAATCGCCGGATTTTGGGTCTGGGGCAACCCAGATCTTTGTGCGACATTTCCGGAGAGTGCTTTCTCTTGGGAGCACGTCGGGGGACTGGCTTCTCTGCTTCCACCTTTGCTGGCGTGGCCAAAGGAACATCCCCGTAGGCCCGGTAGCCACCAACCAGGCAGTATGTCTCCCCATGCCAGCCCAACTGCGTTTCTCCACACCCTCGGTAGAGGACATGGTAGTGACCAGGGGTAGGGGGAGAAACGGGAGCCACTGCTGCTGCAAAGAAAATCAGAACTGATCAGTCACTTCTGCTGTACACAGCCTCCTGCCAGAATTTCCCTCTCTCACGTCTCTCCCACTTTCTGGCTGAAGACCTTTAATCTACTTGACATCCAAAACACAGCTTTGGCCCATCACCTCTATGAGTCCCTTGAGAAGGGACACTGGCTGCAAAAGCAATTCCTAGAGCCTACGGCTGCAGCACATGAGGAAGTCTCTTCACCGTTTCCAGGGAAAACAGTAGAACCCGAAAGTCATTGCAATCATGAGCCTCTCCATCTCTCCCTTCCACACCAGAGAAAACATTTCTTGCAGTCTGTCACTTCTGAGGCTTTAATGGAAATGTCTTTCAAGTTTTGGGAAAAACTAATCTAATATAAATTGGTTAAGGACCCCTCCCACCTTGGCAGCCCCTCTTGGGCCCCATTTATACTGCCTGTTTCAACCACACTGAACTCTAGCCCTCTGATACTTTTATGTAGATTAGAACAAGGCCAAATACTGAGGCAGAGTGATCAGGAGACTGAGACCCGCGTTCTGGGTACCAAGTCTAGGCTCACATCAACCCAGCCTCCTGGGACACCATCTCCTCAGCCCTCCAGTCTCATTAGCACTTCAACACCCCTCTTGGTTCTTCCGGTCTTCCCATCAATATGGCACCACCCTCTCCCCTAGTACTCAGCAGCTCAGGATGGGATGTGTCTGAGGGCACCGATGTAGATGTCTACATGACAGCACAGAGGTGCCTGGGTTTGAAGGTGTGTTTCAAGAGTGGCCCTCTTCCTCAAACTGCTCCATTTACCATTTGCCAACAAAAATGCACTTGTCTTTTGCTAAGAGGCCAATCAGGAAAGGGTCTGAATGGAAGCATCCTGTAGCCCAAAGGGGAAGCTAGATTTATAAAGATCAGGACCATCCTGCACACTTGTCCAGGGATGACCTTTCACTTGTCCTCAAAAGTGAGCACTGTGGGTCCCTGAAGATGTCCCAGGTCATTGGTATTACTTACAGCTGGGAACGCGCTCAGGTATACGTAGTGGGCAAGCCCCACAGGAACATGAGGCAGCCAGGTGAGGTGGTGTGTACACCATGGCTCCTCTAGAGATGCCCGGTCTCGGTGTTTCTGCCGCACTGCCCACCCACGGAACAGAGCTCAGGTTCGAGTAAAGATAGAGGATCCGGTCACACATTCTCCCTCAGACAACCTAAGAGGTTGGAGAACTTCTGGTGGAGAACTGTCAGGGAAGTTTGTCTGAGGGCAGCACTTTGGCAGTTATGCTGCCATGGAAACTGTGAGAAGGCCTGTGAGGTCATCACTACCCAGTGAGGTCATAATAAGGGACCTGTGACTTGGGGGTCAGGCTTCAGGAGGAGGGGCAGTTTGGTGGAGGAGAGCAGGGGGAGGGCAGAGGTACTCTGCCTGGCCCCTCACACCTGGGCCTCCCCACTCATGCCCTAGTCTAGCAGACATCCCACGTGGGGCGTGCCGGTGGGCTGGCACAGCCCTAGGGGCCCCAGGAAGGCAAAGGAGACCCACATTCTGAGATTGGCTTGAGAGGCAAGATTAACGTAAGAGAGAGCTAGGTTGTATGGCACTGACCCTAAGAGGCAGAGATTTGTGTGGACTGGGGAATCAGGGAAGGCTCCTTGTCAGTGGACCTGAAGGACAAGTGAGATTTGGACCCATGGGGAAGAGAGGGAAGACATTCCAGTTTGGAAGAATAAAAGCAAAGACACATTCTCCTCGCCCTTGTCCTGCCCCAAATATAAATTCATAGAACCCTCACATTTTCACAACTGAGGACTGAAGAAAAGCAAGAGGTGAAGGGGCCTACCCAGTGTTACACAGGTAGTGGAGAGGTGTTCTGCTCAATGGTTCGGTTCATGTTGGGGCTCCGGATTTACAGCTGATAGGAATGTGAGGACAAGCTCATGCCATTTCAAACATTTCCAAGTGATACTGAGAGAGACGTTAAAGGTGCAAAATGAGGGTGCTGAATGACCTCACAAAGTGGGAATGGTGGGCCCATTTTCATATGAAATTCAAAACAAGTTCATGACCAAAGGACATAATACAAAATGACAACATAATCATTACACTCCCCTCTCCCCTAGAAGTAAAAATCAGTATAATCCTCCCTCTCTCCACCATGAAAGGATGAGGTAAAGGCTCAGCAGCAGCCCCCGTGAAACACATGGTCACCACTGTGAAGAGGTGTTACTAAGACGATTTGGTCCGACTCAGAGAAGGAAAGAGACAACTCTGCCCTTAGCCTGATCAGGCCCACAGGAAGGAAGCACACTGGGGGCAGCCTTTGAGAGTGTGGCAAAGTGAGAGAACCTTCTTTAGGAGGGGACTCCCTGTTGCCGACCTTGAAAAAGCAAGGATGGGACACTCGTTTACTGGGGCTGTTGCAGAGGGGATGTGCCCAGGAGGTAGAGACTGCTTGGACTACTATTTTAGAGGTTGGGCCCCCCTGGTTGAGAACCACAGCACCTTGTATTCCTAAACTGCTTGAATGAGCGTGTGCACGTTAGAACAGACGAAGTCAGGCCTCATTGGAGCCGACTGCCTTTGGGAGTGGTAGAAGGTAAAATGGGAAGGGGAATGCTCTGGAAGAGGTTTGTCATGGCAGGTGGGCCAGCACGAGACCATCCAGATTCTCCAAGGCTCCAGAGATGACTTGGCTGGGAGCATCCCTCTGATGTGGTGCGGGGACTCCTACCTTAACAGGACCTGGCTGGGCATCTGCGGGAGGCAGAATAAATGGTTTATTAACTTAAGAGAGCGAGAGACTCACCTGGGGGGTTGCACAAAACCACTTCAAAACACTTGTACCTGGATTCTTGAGCCAACCCTCAGAAAACTTATCTAGATCTGGAGTAGGGCTCTGGAAGCTGCACTTTTAATAAGCTTCCTGGGCAGTCCCACCACAGTGGTCCATGGAGAGACTGACCAAATTACTGTGTATTCTCCGTTGCTTTTGGGAGTCAAAGTGGGCAATGTGAAAAACTGCAGCAGGCATACGTATATACAGGGAATATTCAAGGCAAACAGAGGGGTAGAGTTATTCTATGCATGAATCAGATTTGAGAAAAGCTAGCCTGGTGGTTAAATAACACAACCCTGGGAGAGACAGACAGACCAGATTCTGTCCTACTTACTTGTGTGATTTTGACCAAGTTCTTTTATCCTTCTGACTGTTTCTTCATATGGAAAAGAGCTATGGCTGTACATTTAGCACAATATTCTCTTTTGGCAAAGGCTGCTCTGGGTCCATTTGTGTTCTCTGCAACTTAATCTTTTCCGGTGTGCAAGCATTTTTAAGTTGTTTGGTGAAGTATTACATTTGACTTTCAACTGTTCATTACTTTGGGCAAAGCTTATATAATGCGGCAGAGACTAGAACCTATGCAGAGATAGTGAGAGGATGTGATAAGCTTATTCTGCCGGTTTATCAAAAAGTTTAACCTTTTCTCCTCTTCCTCCGCCTGCCACCAAGAGATGAGAAAGAAGGCAGAGCCTGGAAATGCACACCAAGCAATACTTTTGTGTCAGTTTGCCTTTTATTCCTCTGCCAGTACTTCCCAGAGAGATTTCACCAAAAGTGCCTAAGCTTGCCATGGCCATTGTTGTGAAGAACATTTCTCTCTATTGCTAGTCACATCCCCTTTTCCTTCTCCTGGGCGCTTAATGGATGTTTGGGGGCAGGAAATAATATTTAAACTGAAACATCAAAAAAAAAAAAAGAAGAAAGATGAGCTCAAGTAGGCGTTATTGTGGTCCAGATAAGGTTTGGTTTATTCATTCCCTCGATTTGCATTTATCCCCCTTTGTGCCAGGCATGGGGGGAGAGAGAGAGAAATGTCTTCAAAGAGTCTGTGGTTGTATGGGGGAGGGAGCTGTGGAAATCTGTCATTTAGAAACAGCATGGAAGTGCTAGGGAAAAATTGTTTTGTTCATTTATCTCTCACTCATCCGTTCACCCAGAGCAACTACAAAGGGTTTCACGCGGAGGAACTGGATGCCCTGAACTTGACATTCTCCTGGGGGAAACAACAATGTAAAGCACCAGCAGTGGTAAGTCACCAGTAGTGATTTCAAGCCAGAAGGAACCACTCACCAATGGAGAGAGGCACAGGGTGAGCAGTGACTTGCAGAAAGGAGGGGTTATTTATTCATTCCAACTGCTGAGTTCAAGTTCATCTGGGTGGTTGTGTGGTTCGTGCTTACTGCATCTGTTTTTGGAACGTGGCTCCACCCTCCAAGAAGGGTGAGGATGATCACCCTTCTTTCCTCCTGCTGTGCCCCGGGGTCACCCAGCGAGTGTCTGCAGGGATGATCTGCTCTGTACTGGCTTTTCAGTCCCACTCCCGGGAGAAGAGAGACGAAGCTGTGTCTCCACCGCAGCTTGGCCTGATTCAGTCACTGGGTGAAAAGGTGGGAAGAAGGTCAAGTTCATGAGAACTGATACACTGCAGAGTCATTTAGTCCTGAAGTACCAGTTCTGCTTGCTGGTGATTTGCTAAATCCAGGGACCTGAATGTAATTCCTCCAGAGCCACTGAGACATCATTTCTAGGCCCATGGCAGGCTGTAGGGGTGCTGACTTTTCTCAGTGCTAAGGAGCAGCCATCTTCTACTGAGAGAGGACTCTGTGTCAGCAGGAGCAGAACCACACCAGGCACCGAAGAAGGTTCTGCATCCCAGCATCTCCCAACACAGTGATAGATAAACGGGTAGAAGATGCGACAGGGCAGTCACAATAGAACAGAAGCTTATCCCCAATAAATATGGAAAGATGTTCAACTTCACTACCTAACAAAGAAATTCAAGTTATAAATCTATTTCTTTTTTGCTCATCTCATTGGTAGAAAGTTTTAAGAATGCACAAAATTTGCTGCTAAGGATGTAAGGAAAAGGCTGTTTTCGTCTGTTGCTGCAAATGGGGATGGAAATTGGTGCGAACCTTCTGCAGGGTAATTTGGCAATTTGTGTATCAACAGCCTTAAAATGTTCATACACTTGGAGCCAGTAGTTTTGCTTTTAGCATCTTATCCTAAGGTGAAAGTCAAATTTATGTACAAGACTTATGTTCAAGAATCTTCATCTCAGCCAGTAGTGTAATAGAAAAAATATTAGAAGCTACCTAAAAATCCCACAATACGGGGTTGGTTAAATAACGGAAGGCCCAACTTAAGAATGGAAAATAAAGACGCAGACGTAGAAAATGGACTTGAGGACACAGGGAAGGGGAAGGGGAAGCTGGGACGAATTGAGAGAGTAGCATGGACTTATATATACTACCAAATGTAAAATAGCTAGCTAGTGGGAGGCAGCCGCGTAGCACAGGGAAATCAGCTCGGTGCTTTGTGACCACCTAGAGGGGTGGGATAGGGAGGGTGGGAGGGAGACGCAAGAGGGAGGAGATATGGGGATATATGTGTATGTAGAGCTGGTTCACTTTGTTATAAAGCAGAAACTAACACACCATTGTAAAGCAATTATACTCCAATAAAGATGTTTTTTTTAAAAAAGGATGGAAAACAGTTCATTCATTAAAAATGATTTTCTCCAAGAATATTTAATGGTGGGAAGATGTAGTGTAAAAGCAGGGTACAAAATACTAGATGGAGTATTTCATTTTGTTAAAATTTAATAATACAAGTGTAGAAAACGTGATTAAGAGAACAGTACTGATTTGACTACGGGACATTTTTTTCTTTAAATTTTTCTGTATTTGGTGTTATAAAGCATCATATATCCTCTCTGACTCTCAGTTTATGTTCTGTGAAGTGGGACTCATCATATCTACACTGCAGTGCGCTCGGGCAGAGCAGCACAATATTTGAAAGTGCCCTTGACAATGACCAGCCCATTGTAATACTCCAGGACTGGTTATAATATCATTGCCAATGACACACCCATAGTCCGGATATTATCCGTAACGATTACTAAGGTTGTTTATCTCACTCCACTTTAATTTAGATAAAAAAAGGATTAATTGAAGACTCTTAAGTCATTTTTACTGAGGTTCTTTGTTTTTTTTTTTTTTTTTTTTTCAAAATAATAATTGTAGGGCTTCCCTGGTGGCGCAGTGGTTGAGAATCTGCCTGCTAATGCACGGGACATGGGTTCGAACCCTGCTCTGGGAAGATCCCACATGCCGTGGAACAACTGGGCCCGTGAGCCACAACTACTGAGCCTGCGCGTCTGGAGCCTGTGCTCCGCAACAAGAGAGGCCGCGATAGTGAGCGGCCCGCACACCGCAATGAAGAGTGGCCCCCGCTCCCCACAACTGGAGAAAGCCCTCACACAGAAACGAAGACCCAACACAGCTAAAAATAAATCAATAAATCAATAAATTTATTAAAAAGAAAAATACTAATTGTAAAGTCTGCAGTGGGTATATAGGTGTTCAACTTTTTTCCAGATTTTACGTTGCTGGTTTTGTTTTTAAATTTTTTATTTATTATTTATTTATTACTTTTATTTTTGGCTGTGTTGGGTCTTCATTTCTGCGCGAGGGCTTTCTCCAGTTGCGGCAAGTGGGGGCCACTCTTCTTCGCGGCGCGCGGGCCTCTCACTATTGCAGCCTGTCTTGTTGCGGAGCAGAGGCTCTAGACGCTCAGGCTCAGTAGTTGTGGCTCATGGGCCCAGTTGCTCCGCGGCATGTGGGATCTTCCCAGACCAGGGCTCAAACCCGTGTCCCCTGCATTGGCAGGCGGATTCTCAACCACTGCACCACCAGGGAAACCCCCCACCCCGATAGTTTTAAAACCAGCCTCAGTCATGCTTGCTTCAAGACTTATCCTGGCATCATGGACCACTGGATACTTTGGCTAGGTGTTAAACTCTCTTGTCCTGTGCCCGAGTCCCATCGTGGTGACTTAGTTGACATCTAGGGCACTCTTGGCATGAGTCCTAGACATGAATCCAGCTCAATGGCTTGGGCCCTGCTCCCTGCTGGCTGACTGTCCTAATGCCCAGTGCCTCCTTTCTGCTTGGACTTCTGAGGGCCGCAGCCCCAGGACCCTCACTCTGTTTTCCCGGCTCTATTCAATGCCAACGGTACGTCTTTTGCTTGCTGTATGTCCCCTGCCCCAGTACCTCCTACTGGCTTTGACCTTCCTGTTTCAGGTCCTCTTATTGTGACCCTTTGTGTATAAGCCAGATCTGTTTGCCCTTCCTTCAAGGGGAGCTATTTCCCTGGTGTTTCCCTAGATGCTTATGATGAGACCCCTGCCAGAACTACACCAATCAGACCCTCCATGTACACGCTTGGGTCTGAACCCTTTCAGCGAGAGCAGGTTGGAGACCCATATATACATAAATATACAATGTGTACAAATCAAGTATTTTAAAGATTGTAAAGAATTCTTGTGAACGTATTAGGTTAGGGAAGTCAAGCAGGATCATCATATGATGGCATAATCAAGCACATGTATATAACATTTCCTATTTTTATATGATGCCATTTTAATAGATGTGCCCATCTTTTCAAAGTTCTAATCTGTAGCAGTGGGCAGTAGGGGGACGGGGTGGGTCACAGCAGGAAGAGGCATTCGCTGCCTTAGGCAGTTAAACCATTGCTCTCTCTTCAGAATGGCTCAGCCAGCAGGATTCTGTGGGGTCTACCTCCTGGCACCGGGCTCCAATCGCCGGATTTTGGGTCTGGGGCAACCCAGATCTTTGTGCGAGTTTTCCGGGGAGTGCTTTCTCTTGGGAGCACGTCTGGGGACTGGCTTCTCTGCTTCCACCTTTGCTGGCGTGGCCAAAGGAACTGCTGCTGCAAAGAAAATCAGAACTGATCAGTCACTTCTGCTGTACACAGTCTCCTGCCAGAATTTCCCTCTCTCATGTCTCTCCCAGTTTCTGGCTGAAGACCTTTAATCTACTTGACATCCAGAACACAGCCTTGGCCCATCTGCTCCATGAGTCCCTAGAGAAGGGACACTGGCTGCAAAAGCAATTCCTAGAGCCTACGGCTGCAGCACATGAGGAAGTCTCTTCACCGTTTCCAGGGAAAACAGTAGAACCCGAAAGTCATTGCAATCATGAGCCTCTCCATCTCTCCTTTCCACAACAGAGAAAACATTTCATGCAGTCTGTCACTTCTGAGGCTTTAATGGAAATGTCTTTCAAGTTTCGGAAAAAAATAGTCTAATATAAATTGGTTAAGAACCCCTCCCACCTTGGCAACCCCTCTTGGGCCCCATTTATACTGCCTGTTTCAACCACACTGAACTCTAGCCCTCTGATACTTTTATGTAGATTAGAACAAGGCCAAATGCTGAGGCGGAGGGATCAGGAGACTGAGAACCGTATTCTGGGCACCAAGTCTAGGCTCACATCAACCCAGCCTCCTGGGACACCATCTCCTCAGCCCTCCAGTCTCATTAGCACTTCAACACCCCTCTTGGTTCTTCCGGTCTTCCCATCAATATGGCACCACCCTCTCCGCTAGGAGTAAACATCATTATAATCCTCTCTCCACCATGAAAGGATGAGATAAAGGCTCAGCAGCAGCCCCCGTGAAACACATGGTCAACACTGTGAAGAGGTGTTACTAAGGCGATTTTGTCCGACTCAGAGAAGGAAAGAGACAACTCTGCCCTTAGCCTGATCAGGCCCACAGGAAGGAAGCACACTGGGGGCAGCCTTTGAGAGTGTGGCAATGTGAGAGAACCTTCTTTAGGAGGGGACTCCCTGTTGCCGACCTTGAAAAAGCAAGGATGGGACATTTGTTTACTGGGGCTGTTACAGAGGGGATGTGCCCAGAGGTTAGGCCACCCTGCTTGAGAATCAAAGCACCTTCTAGTCCGAAATGGCTTGAATGCTCCAATCGCCGGATTTTGGGTCTGGGGCAACCCAGATCTTTGTGCGACATTTCCGGAGAGTGCTTTCTCTTGGGAGCACGTCGGGGGACTGGCTTCTCTGCTTCCACCTTTGCTGGCGTGGCCAAAGGAACATCCCCGTAGGCCCGGTAGCCACCAACCAGGCAGTATGTCTCCCCATGCCAGCCCAACTGCGTTTCTCCACACCCTCGGTAGAGGACATGGTAGTGACCAGGGGTAGGGGGAGAAACGGGAGCCACTGCTGCTGCAAAGAAAATCAGAACTGATCAGTCACTTCTGCTGTACACAGCCTCCTGCCAGAATTTCCCTCTCTCACGTCTCTCCCACTTTCTGGCTGAAGACCTTTAATCTACTTGACATCCAAAACACAGCTTTGGCCCATCACCTCTATGAGTCCCTTGAGAAGGGACACTGGCTGCAAAAGCAATTCCTAGAGCCTACGGCTGCAGCACATGAGGAAGTCTCTTCACCGTTTCCAGGGAAAACAGTAGAACCCGAAAGTCATTGCAATCATGAGCCTCTCCATCTCTCCCTTCCACACCAGAGAAAACATTTCTTGCAGTCTGTCACTTCTGAGGCTTTAATGGAAATGTCTTTCAAGTTTTGGGAAAAACTAATCTAATATAAATTGGTTAAGGACCCCTCCCACCTTGGCAGCCCCTCTTGGGCCCCATTTATACTGCCTGTTTCAACCACACTGAACTCTAGCCCTCTGATACTTTTATGTAGATTAGAACAAGGCCAAATACTGAGGCAGAGTGATCAGGAGACTGAGACCCGCGTTCTGGGTACCAAGTCTAGGCTCACATCAACCCAGCCTCCTGGGACACCATCTCCTCAGCCCTCCAGTCTCATTAGCACTTCAACACCCCTCTTGGTTCTTCCGGTCTTCCCATCAATATGGCACCACCCTCTCCCCTAGTACTCAGCAGCTCAGGATGGGATGTGTCTGAGGGCACCGATGTAGATGTCTACATGACAGCACAGAGGTGCCTGGGTTTGAAGGTGTGTTTCAAGAGTGGCCCTCTTCCTCAAACTGCTCCATTTACCATTTGCCAACAAAAATGCACTTGTCTTTTGCTAAGAGGCCAATCAGGAAAGGGTCTGAATGGAAGCATCCTGTAGCCCAAAGGGGAAGCTAGATTTATAAAGATCAGGACCATCCTGCACACTTGTCCAGGGATGACCTTTCACTTGTCCTCAAAAGTGAGCACTGTGGGTCCCTGAAGATGTCCCAGGTCATTGGTATTACTTACAGCTGGGAACGCGCTCAGGTATACGTAGTGGGCAAGCCCCACAGGAACATGAGGCAGCCAGGTGAGGTGGTGTGTACACCATGGCTCCTCTAGAGATGCCCGGTCTCGGTGTTTCTGCCGCACTGCCCACCCACGGAACAGAGCTCAGGTTCGAGTAAAGATAGAGGATCCGGTCACACATTCTCCCTCAGACAACCTAAGAGGTTGGAGAACTTCTGGTGGAGAACTGTCAGGGAAGTTTGTCTGAGGGCAGCACTTTGGCAGTTATGCTGCCATGGAAACTGTGAGAAGGCCTGTGAGGTCATCACTACCCAGTGAGGTCATAATAAGGGACCTGTGACTTGGGGGTCAGGCTTCAGGAGGAGGGGCAGTTTGGTGGAGGAGAGCAGGGGGAGGGCAGAGGTACTCTGCCTGGCCCCTCACACCTGGGCCTCCCCACTCATGCCCTAGTCTAGCAGACATCCCACGTGGGGCGTGCCGGTGGGCTGGCACAGCCCTAGGGGCCCCAGGAAGGCAAAGGAGACCCACATTCTGAGATTGGCTTGAGAGGCAAGATTAACGTAAGAGAGAGCTAGGTTGTATGGCACTGACCCTAAGAGGCAGAGATTTGTGTGGACTGGGGAATCAGGGAAGGCTCCTTGTCAGTGGACCTGAAGGACAAGTGAGATTTGGACCCATGGGGAAGAGAGGGAAGACATTCCAGTTTGGAAGAATAAAAGCAAAGACACATTCTCCTCGCCCTTGTCCTGCCCCAAATATAAATTCATAGAACCCTCACATTTTCACAACTGAGGACTGAAGAAAAGCAAGAGGTGAAGGGGCCTACCCAGTGTTACACAGGTAGTGGAGAGGTGTTCTGCTCAATGGTTCGGTTCATGTTGGGGCTCCGGATTTACAGCTGATAGGAATGTGAGGACAAGCTCATGCCATTTCAAACATTTCCAAGTGATACTGAGAGAGACGTTAAAGATGCAAAATGAGGGTGCTGAATGACCTCACAAAGTGGGAATGGTGGGCCCATTTTCATATGAAATTCAAAACAAGTTCATGACCAAAGGACATAATACAAAATGACAACATAATCATTACACTCCCCTCTCCCCTAGAAGTAAAAATCAGTATAATCCTCCCTCTCTCCACCATGAAAGGATGAGGTAAAGGCTCAGCAGCAGCCCCCGTGAAACACATGGTCACCACTGTGAAGAGGTGTTACTAAGACGATTTGGTCCGACTCAGAGAAGGAAAGAGACAACTCTGCCCTTAGCCTGATCAGGCCCACAGGAAGGAAGCACACTGGGGGCAGCCTTTGAGAGTGTGGCAAAGTGAGAGAACCTTCTTTAGGAGGGGACTCCCTGTTGCCGACCTTGAAAAAGCAAGGATGGGACACTCGTTTACTGGGGCTGTTGCAGAGGGGATGTGCCCAGGAGGTAGAGACTGCTTGGACTACTATTTTAGAGGTTGGGCCCCCCTGGTTGAGAACCACAGCACCTTGTATTCCTAAACTGCTTGAATGAGCGTGTGCACGTTAGAACAGACGAAGTCAGGCCTCATTGGAGCCGACTGCCTTTGGGAGTGGTAGAAGGTAAAATGGGAAGGGGAATGCTCTGGAAGAGGTTTGTCATGGCAGGTGGGCCAGCACGAGACCATCCAGATTCTCCAAGGCTCCAGAGATGACTTGGCTGGGAGCATCCCTCTGATGTGGTGCGGGGACTCCTACCTTAACAGGACCTGGCTGGGCATCTGCGGGAGGCAGAATAAATGGTTTATTAACTTAAGAGAGCGAGAGACTCACCTGGGGGGTTGCACAAAACCACTTCAAAACACTTGTACCTGGATTCTTGAGCCAACCCTCAGAAAACTTATCTAGATCTGGAGTAGGGCTCTGGAAGCTGCACTTTTAATAAGCTTCCTGGGCAGTCCCACCACAGTGGTCCATGGAGAGACTGACCAAATTACTGTGTATTCTCCGTTGCTTTTGGGAGTCAAAGTGGGCAATGTGAAAAACTGCAGCAGGCATACGTATATACAGGGAATATTCAAGGCAAACAGAGGGGTAGAGTTATTCTATGCATGAATCAGATTTGAGAAAAGCTAGCCTGGTGGTTAAATAACACAACCCTGGGAGAGACAGACAGACCAGATTCTGTCCTACTTACTTGTGTGATTTTGACCAAGTTCTTTTATCCTTCTGACTGTTTCTTCATATGGAAAAGAGCTATGGCTGTACATTTAGCACAATATTCTCTTTTGGCAAAGGCTGCTCTGGGTCCATTTGTGTTCTCTGCAACTTAATCTTTTCCGGTGTGCAAGCATTTTTAAGTTGTTTGGTGAAGTATTACATTTGACTTTCAACTGTTCATTACTTTGGGCAAAGCTTATATAATGCGGCAGAGACTAGAACCTATGCAGAGATAGTGAGAGGATGTGATAAGCTTATTCTGCCGGTTTATCAAAAAGTTTAACCTTTTCTCCTCTTCCTCCGCCTGCCACCAAGAGATGAGAAAGAAGGCAGAGCCTGGAAATGCACACCAAGCAATACTTTTGTGTCAGTTTGCCTTTTATTCCTCTGCCAGTACTTCCCAGAGAGATTTCACCAAAAGTGCCTAAGCTTGCCATGGCCATTGTTGTGAAGAACATTTCTCTCTATTGCTAGTCACATCCCCTTTTCCTTCTCCTGGGCGCTTAATGGATGTTTGGGGGCAGGAAATAATATTTAAACTGAAACATCAAAAAAAAAAAAAGAAGAAAGATGAGCTCAAGTAGGCGTTATTGTGGTCCAGATAAGGTTTGGTTTATTCATTCCCTCGATTTGCATTTATCCCCCTTTGTGCCAGGCATGGGGGGAGAGAGAGAGAAATGTCTTCAAAGAGTCTGTGGTTGTATGGGGGAGGGAGCTGTGGAAATCTGTCATTTAGAAACAGCATGGAAGTGCTAGGGAAAAATTGTTTTGTTCATTTATCTCTCACTCATCCGTTCACCCAGAGCAACTACAAAGGGTTTCACGCGGAGGAACTGGATGCCCTGAACTTGACATTCTCCTGGGGGAAACAACAATGTAAAGCACCAGCAGTGGTAAGTCACCAGTAGTGATTTCAAGCCAGAAGGAACCACTCACCAATGGAGAGAGGCACAGGGTGAGCAGTGACTTGCAGAAAGGAGGGGTTATTTATTCATTCCAACTGCTGAGTTCAAGTTCATCTGGGTGGTTGTGTGGTTCGTGCTTACTGCATCTGTTTTTGGAACGTGGCTCCACCCTCCAAGAAGGGTGAGGATGATCACCCTTCTTTCCTCCTGCTGTGCCCCGGGGTCACCCAGCGAGTGTCTGCAGGGATGATCTGCTCTGTACTGGCTTTTCAGTCCCACTCCCGGGAGAAGAGAGACGAAGCTGTGTCTCCACCGCAGCTTGGCCTGATTCAGTCACTGGGTGAAAAGGTGGGAAGAAGGTCAAGTTCATGAGAACTGATACACTGCAGAGTCATTTAGTCCTGAAGTACCAGTTCTGCTTGCTGGTGATTTGCTAAATCCAGGGACCTGAATGTAATTCCTCCAGAGCCACTGAGACATCATTTCTAGGCCCATGGCAGGCTGTAGGGGTGCTGACTTTTCTCAGTGCTAAGGAGCAGCCATCTTCTACTGAGAGAGGACTCTGTGTCAGCAGGAGCAGAACCACACCAGGCACCGAAGAAGGTTCTGCATCCCAGCATCTCCCAACACAGTGATAGATAAACGGGTAGAAGATGCGACAGGGCAGTCACAATAGAACAGAAGCTTATCCCCAATAAATATGGAAAGATGTTCAACTTCACTACCTAACAAAGAAATTCAAGTTATAAATCTATTTCTTTTTTGCTCATCTCATTGGTAGAAAGTTTTAAGAATGCACAAAATTTGCTGCTAAGGATGTAAGGAAAAGGCTGTTTTCGTCTGTTGCTGCAAATGGGGATGGAAATTGGTGCGAACCTTCTGCAGGGTAATTTGGCAATTTGTGTATCAACAGCCTTAAAATGTTCATACACTTGGAGCCAGTAGTTTTGCTTTTAGCATCTTATCCTAAGGTGAAAGTCAAATTTATGTACAAGACTTATGTTCAAGAATCTTCATCTCAGCCAGTAGTGTAATAGAAAAAATATTAGAAGCTACCTAAAAATCCCACAATACGGGGTTGGTTAAATAACGGAAGGCCCAACTTAAGAATGGAAAATAAAGACGCAGACGTAGAAAATGGACTTGAGGACACAGGGAAGGGGAAGGGGAAGCTGGGACGAATTGAGAGAGTAGCATGGACTTATATATACTACCAAATGTAAAATAGCTAGCTAGTGGGAGGCAGCCGCGTAGCACAGGGAAATCAGCTCGGTGCTTTGTGACCACCTAGAGGGGTGGGATAGGGAGGGTGGGAGGGACACGCAAGAGGGAGGAGATATGGGGATATATGTGTATGTAGAGCTGGTTCACTTTGTTATAAAGCAGAAACTAACACACCATTGTAAAGCAATTATACTCCAATAAAGATGTTTTTTTTAAAAAAGGATGGAAAACAGTTCATTCATTAAAAATGATTTTCTACAAGAATATTTAATGGTGGGAAGATGTAGTGTAAAAGCAGGGTACAAAATACTAGATGGAGTATTTCATTTTGTTAAAATTTAATAATACAAGTGTAGAAAACGTGATTAAGAGAACAGTACTGATTTGACTACGGGACATTTTTTTCTTTAAATTTTTCTGTATTTGGTGTTATAAAGCATCATATATCCTCTCTGAGTCTCAGTTTATGTTCTGTGAAGTGGGACTCATCATATCTACACTGCAGTGCGCTCGGGCAGAGCAGCACAATATTTGAAAGTGCCCTTGACAATGACCAGCCCATTGTAATACTCCAGGACTGGTTATAATATCATTGCCAATGACACACCCATAGTCCGGATATTATCCGTAACGATTACTAAGGTTGTTTATCTCACTCCACTTTAATTTAGATAAAAAAAGGATTAATTGAAGACTCTTAAGTCATTTTTACTGAGGTTCTTTGTTTTTTTTTTTTTTTTTTTTCAAAATAATAATTGTAGGGCTTCCCTGGTGGCGCAGTGGTTGAGAATCTGCCTGCTAATGCACGGGACATGGGTTCGAGCCCTGCTCTGGGAAGATCCCACATGCCGTGGAACAACTGGGCCCGTGAGCCACAACTACTGAGCCTGCGCGTCTGGAGCCTGTGCTCCGCAACAAGAGAGGCCGCGATAGTGAGCGGCCCGCACACCGCAATGAAGAGTGGCCCCCGCTCCCCACAACTGGAGAAAGCCCTCACACAGAAACGAAGACCCAACACAGCTAAAAATAAATCAATAAATCAATAAATTTATTAAAAAGAAAAATACTAATTGTAAAGTCTGCAGTGGGTATATAGGTGTTCAACTTTTTTCCAGATTTTACGTTGCTGGTTTTGTTTTTAAATTTTTTATTTATTATTTATTTATTACTTTTATTTTTGGCTGTGTTGGGTCTTCATTTCTGCGCGAGGGCTTTCTCCAGTTGCGGCAAGTGGGGGCCACTCTTCTTCGCGGCGCGCGGGCCTCTCACTATCGCGGCCTGTCTTGTTGCGGAGCAGAGGCTCTAGACGCTCAGGCTCAGTAGTTGTGGCTCATGGGCCCAGTTGCTCCGCGGCATGTGGGATCTTCCCAGACCAGGGCTCAAACCCGTGTCCCCTGCATTGGCAGGCGGATTCTCAACCACTGCACCACCAGGGAAACCCCCCACCCCGATAGTTTTAAAACCAGCCTCAGTCATGCTTGCTTCAAGACTTATCCTGGCATCATGGACCACTGGATACTTTGGCTAGGTGTTAAACTCTCTTGTCCTGTGCCCGAGTCCCATCGTGGTGAATTAGTTGCCATCTAGGGCACTCTTGGCATGAGTCCTAGACATGAATCCAGCTCAATGGCTTGGGCCCTGCTCCCTGCTGGCTGACTGTCCTAATGCCCAGTGCCTCCTTTCTGCTTGGACTTCTGAGGGCCGCAGCCCCAGGACCCTCACTCTGTTTTCCCGGCTCTATTCAATGCCAACGGTACGTCTTTTGCTTGCTGTATGTCCCCTGCCCCAGTACCTCCTACTGGCTTTGACCTTCCTGTTTCAGGTCCTCTTATTGTGACCCTTTGTGTATAAGCCAGATCTGTTTGCCCTTCCTTCAAGGGGAGCTATTTCCCTGGTGTTTCCCTAGATGCTTATGATGAGACCCCTGCCAGAACTACACCAATCAGACCCTCCATGTACACGCTTGGGTCTGAACCCTTTCAGCGAGAGCAGGTTGGAGACCCATATATACATAAATATACAATGTGTACAAATCAAGTATTTTAAAGATTGTAAAGAATTCTTGTAAACGTATTAGGTTAGGGAAGTCAAGCAGGATCATCATATGATGGCCTAATCAAGCACATGTATATAAAATTTCCTATTTTTATATGATGCCATTTTAATAGATGTGCCCATCTTTTCAAAGTTCTAATCTGTAGCAGTGGGCAGTAGGGGGACGGGGTGGGTCACAGCAGGAAGAGGCATTCGCTGCCTTAGGCAGTTAAACCATTGCTCTCTCTTCAGAATGGCTCAGCCAGCAGGATTCTGTGGGGTCTACCTCCTGGCACCGGGCTCCAATCGCCGGATTTTGGGTCTGGGGCAACCCAGATCTTTGTGCGAGTTTTCCGGGGAGTGCTTTCTCTTGGGAGCACGTCTGGGGACTGGCTTCTCTGCTTCCACCTTTGCTGGCGTGGCCAAAGGAACTGCTGCTGCAAAGAAAATCAGAACTGATCAGTCACTTCTGCTGTACACAGTCTCCTGCCAGAATTTCCCTCTCTCATGTCTCTCCCAGTTTCTGGCTGAAGACCTTTAATCTACTTGACATCCAGAACACAGCCTTGGCCCATCTGCTCCATGAGTCCCTAGAGAAGGGACACTGGCTGCAAAAGCAATTCCTAGAGCCTACGGCTGCAGCACATGAGGAAGTCTCTTCACCGTTTCCAGGGAAAACAGTAGAACCCGAAAGTCATTGCAATCATGAGCCTCTCCATCTCTCCTTTCCACAACAGAGAAAACATTTCATGCAGTCTGTCACTTCTGAGGCTTTAATGGAAATGTCTTTCAAGTTTCGGAAAAAAATAGTCTAATATAAATTGGTTAAGAACCCCTCCCACCTTGGCAACCCCTCTTGGGCCCCATTTATACTGCCTGTTTCAACCACACTGAACTCTAGCCCTCTGATACTTTTATGTAGATTAGAACAAGGCCAAATGCTGAGGCGGAGGGATCAGGAGACTGAGAACCGTATTCTGGGCACCAAGTCTAGGCTCACATCAACCCAGCCTCCTGGGACACCATCTCCTCAGCCCTCCAGTCTCATTAGCACTTCAACACCCCTCTTGGTTCTTCCGGTCTTCCTATCAATATGGCACCACCCTCTCCGCTAGGAGTAAAAATCATTATAATCCTCTCTCCACCATGAAATGATGAGATAAAGGCTCAGCAGCAGCCCCCGTGAAACACATGGTCAACACTGTGAAGAGGTGTTACTAAGGCGATTTTGTCCGACTCAGAGAAGGAAAGAGACAACTCTGCCCTTAGCCTGATCAGGCCCACAGGAAGGAAGCACACTGGGGGCAGCCTTTGAGAGTGTGGCAATGTGAGAGAACCTTCTTTAGGAGGGGACTCCCTGTTGCCGACCTTGAAAAAGCAAGGATGGGACATTTGTTTACTGGGGCTGTTACAGAGGGGATGTGCCCAGAGGTTAGGCCACCCTGCTTGAGAATCAAAGCACCTTCTAGTCCGAAATGGCTTGAATGCTCCAATCGCCGGATTTTGGGTCTGGGGCAACCCAGATCTTTGTGCGACATTTCCGGAGAGTGCTTTCTCTTGGGAGCACGTCGGGGGACTGGCTTCTCTGCTTCCACCTTTGCTGGCGTGGCCAAAGGAACATCCCCGTAGGCCCGGTAGCCACCAACCAGGCAGTATGTCTCCCCATGCCAGCCCAACTGCGTTTCTCCACACCCTCGGTAGAGGACATGGTAGTGACCAGGGGTAGGGGGAGAAACGGGAGCCACTGCTGCTGCAAAGAAAATCAGAACTGATCAGTCACTTCTGCTGTACACAGCCTCCTGCCAGAATTTCCCTCTCTCACGTCTCTCCCACTTTCTGGCTTAAGACCTTTAATCTACTTGACATCCAAAACACAGCTTTGGCCCATCACCTCTATGAGTCCCTTGAGAAGGGACACTGGCTGCAAAAGCAATTCCTAGAGCCTACGGCTGCAGCACATGAGGAAGTCTCTTCACCGTTTCCAGGGAAAACAGTAGAACCCGAAAGTCATTGCAATCATGAGCCTCTCCATCTCTCCCTTCCACACCAGAGAAAACATTTCTTGCAGTCTGTCACTTCTGAGGCTTTAATGGAAATGTCTTTCAAGTTTTGGGAAAAACTAATCTAATATAAATTGGTTAAGGACCCCTCCCACCTTGGCAGCCCCTCTTGGGCCCCATTTATACTGCCTGTTTCAACCACACTGAACTCTAGCCCTCTGATACTTTTATGTAGATTAGAACAAGGCCAAATACTGAGGCAGAGTGATCAGGAGACTGAGACCCGCGTTCTGGGTACCAAGTCTAGGCTCACATCAACCCAGCCTCCTGGGACACCATCTCCTCAGCCCTCCAGTCTCATTAGCACTTCAACACCCCTCTTGGTTCTTCCGGTCTTCCCATCAATATGGCACCACCCTCTCCCCTAGTACTCAGCAGCTCAGGATGGGATGTGTCTGAGGGCACCGATGTAGATGTCTACATGACAGCACAGAGGTGCCTGGGTTTGAAGGTGTGTTTCAAGAGTGGCCCTCTTCCTCAAACTGCTCCATTTACCATTTGCCAACAAAAATGCACTTGTCTTTTGCTAAGAGGCCAATCAGGAAAGGGTCTGAATGGAAGCATCCTGTAGCCCAAAGGGGAAGCTAGATTTATAAAGATCAGGACCATCCTGCACACTTGTCCAGGGATGACCTTTCACTTGTCCTCAAAAGTGAGCACTGTGGGTCCCTGAAGATGTCCCAGGTCATTGGTATTACTTACAGCTGGGAACGCGCTCAGGTATACGTAGTGGGCAAGCCCCACAGGAACATGAGGCAGCCAGGTGAGGTGGTGTGTACACCATGGCTCCTCTAGAGATGCCCGGTGTCGGTGTTTCTGCCGCACTGCCCACCCACGGAACAGAGCTCAGGTTCGAGTAAAGATAGAGGATCCGGTCACACATTCTCCCTCAGACAACCTAAGAGGTTGGAGAACTTCTGGTGGAGAACTGTCAGGGAAGTTTGTCTGAGGGCAGCACTTTGGCAGTTATGCTGCCATGGAAACTGTGAGAAGGCCTGTGAGGTCATCACTACCCAGTGAGGACATAATAAGGGACCTGTGACTTGGGGGTCAGGCTTCAGGAGGAGGGGCAGTTTGGTGGAGGAGAGCAGGGGGAGGGCAGAGGTACTCTGCCTGGCCCCTCACACCTGGGCCTCCCCACTCATGCCCTAGTCTAGCAGACATCCCATGTGGGGCGTGCCGGTGGGCTGGCACAGCCCTAGGGGCCCCAGGAAGGCAAAGGAGACCCACATTCTGAGATTGGCTTGAGAGGCAAGATTAACGTAAGAGAGAGCTAGGTTGTATGGCACTGAACCTAAGAGGCAGAGATTTGTGTGGACTGGGGAATCAGGGAAGGCTCCTTTTCAGTGGACCTGAAGGACAAGTGAGATTTGGACCCATGGGGAAGAGAGGGAAGACATTCCAGTTTGGAAGAATAAAAGCAAAGACACATTCTCCTCGCCCTTGTCCTGCCCCAAATATAAATTCATAGAACCCTCACATTTTCACAACTGAGGACTGAAGAAAAGCAAGAGGTGAAGGGGCCTACCCAGTGTTACACAGGTAGTGGAGAGGTGTTCTGCTCAATGGTTCGGTTCATGTTGGGGCTCCGGATTTACAGCTGGTAGGAATGTGAGGACAAGCTCATGCCATTTCAAACATTTCCAAGTGATACTGAGAGAGACGTTAAAGTTGCAAAATGAGGGTGCTGAATGACCTCACAAAGTGGGAATGGTGGGCCCATTTTCATATGAAATTCAAAACAAGTTCATGACCAAAGGACATAATACAAAATGACAACATAATCATTACACTCCCCTCTCCCCTAGAAGTAAAAATCAGTATAATCCTCCCTCTCTCCACCATGAAAGGATGAGGTAAAGGCTCAGCAGCAGCCCCCGTGAAACACATGGTCACCACTGTGAAGAGGTGTTACTAAGACGATTTGGTCCGACTCAGAGAAGGAAAGAGACAACTCTGCCCTTAGCCTGATCAGGCCCACAGGAAGGAAGCACACTGGGGGCAGCCTTTGAGAGTGTGGCAAAGTGAGAGAACCTTCTTTAGGAGGGGATTCCCTGTTGCCGACCTTGAAAAAGCAAGGATGGGACATTCGTTTACTGGGGCTGTTGCAGAGGGGATGTGCCCAGGAGTTAGAGACTGCTTGGACTACTATTTTAGAGGTTGGGCCCCCCTGGTTGAGAACCACAGCACCTTGTATTCCTAAACTGCTTGAATGAGCGTGTGCACGTTAGAACAGACGAAGTCAGGCCTCATTGGAGCCGACTGCCTTTGGGAGTGGTAGAAGGTAAAATGGGAAGGGGAATGCTCTGGAAGAGGTTTGTCATGGCAGGTGGGCCAGCACGAGACCATCCAGATTCTCCAAGGCTCCAGAGATGACTTGGCTGGGAGCATCCCTCTGATGTGGTGCGGGGACTCCTACCTTAACAGGACCTGGCTGGGCATCTGCGGGAGGCAGAATAAATGGTTTATTAACTTAAGAGAGCGAGAGACTCACCTGGGGGGTTGCACAAAACCACTTCAAAACACTTGTACCTGGATTCTTGAGCCAACCCTCAGAAAACTTATCTAGATCTGGAGTAGGGCTCTGGAAGCTGCACTTTTAATAAGCTTCCTGGGCAGTCCCACCACAGTGGTCCATGGAGAGACTGACCAAATTACTGTGTATTCTCCGTTGCTTTTGGGAGTCAAAGTGGGCAATGTGAAAAACTGCAGCAGGCATACGTATATACAGGGAATATTCAAGGCAAACAGAGGGGTAGAGTTATTCTATGCATGAATCAGATTTGAGAAAAGCTAGCCTGGTGGTTAAAGAACACAACCCTGGGAGAGACAGACAGACCAGATTCTGTCCTACTTACTTGTGTGATTTTGACCAAGTTCTTTTATCCTTCTGACTGTTTCTTCATATGGAAAAGAGCTATGGCTGTACATTTAGCACAATATTCTCTTTTGGCAAAGGCTGCTCTGGGTCCATTTGTGTTCTCTGCAACTTAATCTTTTCCGGTGTGCAAGCATTTTTAAGTTGTTTGGTGAAGTATTACATTTGACTTTCAACTGTTCATTACTTTGGGCAAAGCTTATATAATGCGGCAGAGACTAGAACCTATGCAGAGATAGTGAGAGGATGTGATAAGCTTATTCTGCCGGTTTATCAAAAAGTTTAACCTTTTCTCCTCTTCCTCCGCCTGCCACCAAGAGATGAGAAAGAAGGCAGAGCCTGGAAATGCACACCAAGCAATACTTCTGTGTCAGTTTGCCTTTTATTCCTCTGCCAGTACTTCCCAGAGAGATTTCACCAAAAGTGCCTAAGCTTGCCAGGGCCATTGTTGTGAAGAACATTTCTCTCTATTGCTAGTCACATCCCCTTTTCCTTCTCCTGGGCGCTTAATGGATGTTTGGGGGTGGGATATAATATTTAAACTGAAACATCAAAAAAAAAAAAAGAAGAAAGATGAGCTCAAGTAGGCGTTATTGTGGTCCAGATAAGGTTTGGTTTATTCATTCCCTCGATTTGCATTTATCCCCCTTTGTGCCAGGCATGGGGGGAGAGAGAGAGAAATGTCTTCAAAGAGTCTGTGGTTGTATGGGGGAGGGAGCTGTGGAAATCTGTCATTTAGAAACAGCATGGAAGTGCTAGGGAAAAATTGTTTTGTTCATTTATCTCTCACTCATCCGTTCACCCAGAGCAACTACAAAGGGTTTCACGCGGAGGAACTGGATGCCCTGAACTTGACATTCTCGTGGGGGAAACAACAATGTAAAGCACCAGCAGTGGTAAGTCACCAGTAGTGATTTCAAGCCAGAAGGAACCACTCACCAATGGAGAGAGGGACAGGGTGAGCAGTGACTTGCAGAAAGGAGGGGTTATTTATTCATTCCAACTGCTGAGTTCAAGTTCATCTGGGTGGTTGTGTGGTTCGTGCTTACTGCATCTGTTTTTGGAACGTGGCTCCACCCTCCAAGAAGGGTGAGGATGATCACCCTTCTTTCCTCCTGCTGTGCCCCGGGGTCACCCAGCGAGTGTCTGCAGGGATGATCTGCTCTGTACTGGCTTTTCAGTCCCACTCCCGGGAGAAGAGAGACGAAGCTGTGTCTCCACCGCTGCTTGGCCTGATTCAGTCACTGGGTGAAAAGGTGGGAAGAAGGTCAAGTTCATGAGAACTGATACACTGCAGAGTCATTTAGTCCTGAAGTACCAGTTCTGGTTGCTGGTGAGTTGCTAAATCCAGGGACCTGAATGTAATTCCTCCAGAGCCACTGAGACATCATTTCTAGGCCCATGGCAGGCTGTAGGGGTGCTGACTTTTCTCAGTGCTAAGGAGCAGCCATCTTCTACTGAGAGAGGACTCTGTGTCAGCAGGAACAGAACCACACCAGGCACCGAAAAAGGTTCTGCATCCCAGCATCTCCCAACACAGTGATAGATAAACGGGTAGAAGATGCGACAGGGCAGTCACAATAGAACAGAAGCTTATCCCCAATAAATATGGAAAGATGTTCAACTTCACTACCTAACAAAGAAATTCAAGTTATAAATCTATTTCTTTTTTGCTCATCTCATTGGTAGAAAGTTTTAAGAATGCACAAAATTTGCTGCTAAGGATGTAAGGAAAAGGCTGTTTTCGTCTGTTGCTGCAGATGGGGATGGAAATTGCTGCGAACCTTCTGCAGGGTAATTTGGCAATTTGTGTATCAACAGCCTTAAAATGTTCATACACTTTGAGCCAGTAGTTTTGCTTTTAGCATCTTATCCTAAGGTGAAAGTCAAATTTATGTACAAGACTTATGTTCAAGAATATTCATCTCAGCCAGTAGTGTAATAGAAAAAATATTAGAAGCTACCTAAAAATCCCACAATACGGGGTTGGTTAAATAACGGATGGCCCAACTTAAGAATGGAAAATAAAGACGCAGACGTAGAAAATGGACTTGAGGACACAGGGAAGGGGAAGGGGAAGCTGGGACGAATTGAGAGAGTGGCATGGACTTATATATACTACCAAATGTAAAATAGCTAGCTAGTGGGAAGCAGCCGCGTAGCACAGGGAAATCAGCTCGGTGCTTTGTGACCACCTAGAGGGGTGGGATAGGGAGGGTGGGAGGGAGACGCAAGAGGGAGGAGATATGGGGATATATGTGTATGTAGAGCTGATTCACTTTGTTATAAAGCAGAAACTAACACACCATTGTAAAGCAATTATACTCCAATAAAGATGTTTTTTTTTAAAAAAGGATGGAAAACAGTTCATTCATTAAAAATGATTTTCTACAAGAATATTTAATGGTGGGAAGATGTAGTGTAAAAGCAGGGTACAAAATACTAGATGGAGTATTTCATTTTGTTAAAATTTAATAATACAAGTGTAGAAAACGTGATTAAGAGAACAGTACTGATTTGACTACGGGACATTTTTTTCTTTAAATTTTTCTGTAATTGGTGTTATAAAGCATCATATATCCTCTCTGAGTCTCAGTTTATGTTCTGTGAAGTGGGACTCATCATATCTACACTGCAGTGCGCTCGGGCAGAGCAGCACAATATTTGAAAGTGCCCTTGACAATGACCAGCCCATTGTAATACTCCAGGACTGGTTATAATATCATTGCCAATGACACACCCATAGTCCGGATATTATCCGTAACGATTACGAAGGTTGTTTATCTCCCTCCACTTTTACTAAGACAAAAAAAGGATTAATTGAAGACTCTTAAATCATTTTTACTGAGGTTCTTTGTTTTTTTTTTTTTTTTTTTCAAAATACTAATTGTAGGGCTTCCCTGGTGGCGCAGTGGTTGAGAATCTGCCTGCTAATGCACGGGACACGGGTTCGAGCCCTGCTCTGGGAAGATCCCACATGCCGTGGAGCAACTGGGCCCGTGAGCCACAACTACTGAGCCTGCGCGTCTGGAGCCTGTGCTCCGCAACAAGAGAGGCCGCGATAGTGAGCGGCCCGCGCACCGCAATGAAGAGTGGCCCCCGCTCCCCACAACTGAAGAAAGCCCTCACACAGAAACGAAGACCCAACACAGCTAAAAATAAATCAATAAATCAATAAATTTATTAAAAAGAAAAATACTAATTGTAAAGTCTGCAGTGGGTATATAGGTGTTCAACTTTTTTCCAGATTTTACGTTTCTGGTTTTGTTTTTAAATTTTTTATTTATTATTTATTTATTACTTTTATTTTTGGCTGTGTTGGGTCTTCATTTCTGCGCGAGGGCTTTCTCCAGTTGCGGCAAGTGGGGGCCACTCTTCTTCGCGGCGCGCGGGCCTCTCACTATCGCGGCATGTCTTGTTGCGGAGCAGAGGATCTAGACGCTCAGGCTCAGTAGTTGTGGCTCATGGGCCCAGTTGCTACGCGGCATGTGGGATCTTCCCAGACCAGGACTCAAACCCGTGTCCCCTGCATTGGCAGGCGGATTCTCAACCACTGCACCACCAGGGAAGCCCCCCCACCCCGATAGTTTTAAAACCAGCCTCAGTCATGCTTGCTGCAAGACTTATCCTGGCATCATGGACCACTGGATACTTTGGCTAGGTGTTAAACTCTCTTGTCCTGTGCCCGAGTCCCATCGTGGTGACTTAGTTGCCATCTAGGGCACTCTTGGCATGAGTCCTAGACATGAATCCAGCTCAATGGCTTGGGCCCTGCTCCCTGCTGGCTGACTGTCCTAATGCCCAGTGCCTCCTTTCTGCTTGGACTTCTGAGGGCCGCAGCCCCAGGACCCTCACTCTGTGTTCCCGGCTCTATTCAATGCCAACGGTACGTCTTTTGCTTGCTGTATGTCCCCTGCCCCAGTACCTCCTACTGGCTTTGACCTTCCTGTTTCAGGTCCTCTTATTGTGACCCTTTGTGTATAACCCAGATCTGTTTGCCCTTCCTTCAAGGGGAGCTATTTCCCTGGTGTTTCCCTAGATGCTTATGATGAGACCCCTGCCAGAACTACACCAATCAGACCCTCCATGTACACGCTTGGGTCTGAACCCTTTCAGCGAGAGCAGGTTGGAGACCCATATATACATAAATATACAATGTGTACAAATCAAGTATTTTAAAGATTGTAAAGAATTCTTGTGAACGTATTAGGTTAGGGAAGTCAAGCAGGATCATCATATGATGGCATAATCAAGCACATGTATATAACATTTCCTATTTTTATATGATGCCATTTTAATAGATGTGCCCATCTTTTCAAAGTTCTAATCTGTGGCAGTGGGCAGTAGGGGGACGGGGTGGGTCACAGCAGGAAGAGGCATTCGCTGCCTTAGGCAGTTACACCATTGCTCTCTCTTCAGAATGGCTCAGCCAGCAGGATTCTGTGGGGTCTACCTCCTGGCACCGGGCACCAATCGCCAGATTTTGGGTCTGGGGCAACCCAGATATTTGTGCGAGTTTTCCGGAGAGTGCGTTCTCTTGGGAGCACGTCTGGAGACTGGCTTCCCTGCGTCCACCTTTGCTGGCGTGGCCAAAGGAACTGCTGCTGCAAAGAAAATCAGAACTGATCAGTCATTTCTGCTGTACACAGTCTCCTGCCAGAATTTCCCTCTCTCATGTCTCTCCCAGTTTCTGGCTGAAGACCTTTAATCTACTTGACATCCAGAACACAGCCTTGGCCCATCAGCTCCATGAGTCCCTAGAGAAGGGACACTGGCTGCAAAAGCAATTCCTAGAGCCTACGGCTGCAGCACATGAGGAAGTCTCTTCACCGTTTCCAGGGAAAACAGTAGAACCCGAAAGTCATTGCAATCATGAGCCTCTCCATCTCTCCTTTCCACAACAGAGAAAACATTTCTTGCAGTCTGTCACTTCTGAGGCTTTAATGGAAATGTCTTTCAAGTTTCGGAAAAAAATAGTCTAATGTAAATTGGTTAAGAACACCTCCCACCTTGGCAACCCCTCTTGGGCCCCATTTATACTGCCTGTTTCAACCACACTGAACTCTAGCCCTCTGATACTTTTATGTAGATTAGAACAAGGCCAAATGCTGAGGCGGAGGGATCAGGAGACTGAGAACCGTATTCTGGGCACCAAGTCTAGGCTCACATCAACCCAGCCTCCTGGGACACCATCTCCTCAGCCCTCCAGTCTCATTAGCACTTCAACACCCCTCTTGGTTCTTCCGGTCTTCCCATCAATATGGCACCACCCTCTCCGCTAGGAGTAAAAATCATTATAATCCTCTCTCCACCATGAAAGGATGAGATAAAGGCTCAGCAGCAGCCCCCGTGAAACACATGGTCAACACTGTGAAGAGGTGTTACTAAGGCGATTTGGTCCGACACAGAGAAGGAAAGAGACAACTCTGCCCTTAGCCTGATCAGGCCCACAGGAAGGAAGCACACTGGGGGAAGCCTTTGAGAGTGTGGCAATGAGAGAGAACCTTCTTTAGGAGGGGACTCCCTGTTGCCGACCTTGAAAAAGCAAGGATGGGACATTTGTTTACTGGGGCTGTTACAGAGGGGATGTGCCCAGAGGTTAGGCCACCCTGCTTGAGAATCAAAGCACCTTCTAGTCCGAAATGGCTTGAATGCTCCAATCGCCGGATTTTGCGTCTGGGGCAAGCCAGATCTTTGTGCGACATTTCCGGAGAGTGCTTTCTCTTGGGAGCACGTCTGGGGACTGGCTTCTCTGCTTCTACCTTTGCTGGCGTGGCCAAAGGAACATCCCTGTAGGCCCGGTAGCCACCAACCAGGCAGTATGTCTCCCCATGCCAGCCCAACTGCGTTTCTCCACACCCTCGGTAGAGGACATGGTAGTGACCAGGGGTAGGGGGAGAAACGGGAGCCACTGCTGCTGCAAAGAAAATCAGAACTGATCAGTCACTTCTGCTGTACACAGCCTCCTGCCAGAATTTCCCTCTCTCACGTCTCTCCCACTTTCTGGCTGAAGACCTTTAATCTACTTGACATCCAAAACACAGCTTTGGCCCATCACCTCTATGAGTCCCTAGAGAAGGGACACTGGCTGCAAAAGCAATTTCTAGAGCCTACGGCTGCAGCACATGAGGAAGTCTCTTCACCGTTTCCAGGGAAAACAGTAGAACCCGAAAATCATTGCAATCATGAGCCTCTCCATCTCTCCCTTCCACACCAGAGAAAACATTTCTTGCAGTCTGTCACTTCTGAGGCTTTAATGGAAATGTCTTTCAAGTTTTGGGAAAAACTAATCTAATATAAATTGGTTAAGGACCCCTCCCACCTTGGCAGCCCCTCTTGGGCCCCATTTATTCTGCCTGTTTCAACCACACTGAACTCTAGCCCTCTGATACTTTTATGTAGATTAGAACAAGGCCAAATACTGAGGCAGAGTGATCAGGAGACTGAGACCCACGTTCTGGGTACCAAGTCTAGGCTCACATCAACCCAGCCTCCTGGGACACCATCTCCTCAGCCCTCCAGTCTCATTAGCACTTCAACACCCCTCTTGGTTCTTCCGGTCTTCCCATCAATATGGCACCACCCTCTCCCCTAGTACTCAGCAGCTCAGGATGGGATGTGTCTGAGGGCACCGATGTAGATGTCTACATGACAGCACAGAGGTGCCTGGGTTTGAAGGTGTGTTTCAAGAGTGGCCCTCTTCCTCAAACTGCTCCATTTACCATTTGCCAACAAAAATGCACTTGTCTTTTGCTAAGAGGCCAATCAGGAAAGGGTCTGAATGGAAGCATCCTGTAGCCCAAAGGGGAAGCTAGATTTATAAAGATCAGGACCATCCTGCACACTTGTCCAGGGATGACCTTTCACTTGTCCTCAAAAGTGAGCACTGTGGGTCCCTGAAGATGTCCCAGGTCTTTGGTATTACTTACAGCTGGGAACGCGCTCAGGTATACGTAGTGGGCAAGCCCCACAGGAACATGAGGCAGCCAGGTGAGGTGGTGTGTACACCATGGCTCCTCTAGAGATGCCCGGTGTCGGTGTTTCTGCCGCACTGCCCACCCATGGAACAGAGCTCAGGTTCGAGTAAAGATAGAGGATCCGGTCACACATTCTCCCTCAGACAACCAAAGAGGTTGGAGAACTTCTGGTGGAGAACTGTCAGGGAAGTTTGTCTGAGGGCAGCACTTTGGCAGTTATGCTGCCATGGAAACTGTGAGAAGGCCTGTGAGGTCATCACTACCCAGTGAGGTCATAATAAGGAACCTGTGACTTGGGGGTCAGGCTTCAGGAGGAGGGGCAGTTTTGTGGAGGAGAGCAGGGGGAGGGCAGAGGTACTCTGCCTTGCCCCTCACACCTGGGCCTCCCCACCCATGCCCTAGTCTAGCAGACATCCCAGGTGGGGCGTGCCGGTGGGCTGGCACAGCCCTATTAGCCCCAGGAAGGCAAAGGAGACCCACATTCTGAGATTGGCTTGAGAGGCAAGATTAACGTAAGAGAGAGCTAGGTTGTATGGCACTGACCCTAAGAGGCAGAGATTTGTGTGGACTGGGGAATCAGGGAAGGCTCCTTGGCAGTGGACCTGAAGGACCAGTGAGATTTGGACCCATGGGGAAGAGAGGGAAGACATTCCAGTTTGGAAGTATAAAAGCAAAGACACATTCACCTCGCCCTTGTCCTGCCCCAAATATAAATTCATAGAACCCTCACATCTTCACAACTGAGGACTGAAGAAAAGCAAGAGGTGAAGGGGCCTACCCAGTGTTACACAGGTAGTGGAGAGGTGTTCTGCTCAATGGTTAGGTTCATGTTGGGGCTCCGGATTTACAGCTGATAGGAATGTGAGGACAAGCTCATGCCATTTCAAACATTTCCAAGTGATACTGAGAGAGACGTTAAAGGTGCAAAATGAGGGTGCTGAATGACCTCACAAAGTGGGAATGGTGGGCCCATTTTCATATGAAATTCAAAACAAGTTCATGACCAAAGGACATAATACAAAATGACAACATAATCATTACACTCCCCTCTCCCCTAGAAGTAAAAATCAGTATAATCCTCCCTCTCTCCACCATGAAAGGATGAGGTAAAGGCTCAGCAGCAGCCCCCGTGAAACACATGGTCACCACTGTGAAGAGGTGTTACTAAGACGATTTGGTCCGACTCAGAGAAGGAAAGGGACAACTCTGCCCTTAGCCTGATCAGGCCCACAGGAAGGAAGCACACTGGGGGCAGCCTTTGAGAGTGTGGCAATGCGAGAGAACCTTCTTTAGGAGGGGACTCCCTGTTGCCGACCTTGAAAAAGCAAGGATGGGACATTCGTTTACTGGGGCTGTTGCAGAGGGGATGTGCCCAGGAGGTAGAGACTGCTTGGACTACTATTTTAGAGGTTGGGCCCCCCTGGTTGAGAACCACAGCACCTTGTATTCCTAAACTGCTTGAATGAGCGGGTGCACGTTAGGACAGACGAAGTCAGGCCTCATTGGAGCCGACTGCCTTTGGGAGTGGTAGAAGGTAAAATGGGAAGGGGAATGCTCTGGAAGAGGTTTGTCATGGCAGGTGGGCCAGCACGAGACCATCCAGATTCTCCAAGGCTCCAGAGATGACTTGGCTGGGAGCATCCCTCTGATGTGGTGCGGGGACTCCTACCTTAACAGGACCTGGCTGGGCATCTGCGGGAGGCAGAATAAATGGTTTATTAACTTAAGAGAGCGAGAGACTCACCTGGGGGGTTGCACAAAACCACTTCAAAACACTTGTACCTGGATTCTTGAGCCAACCCTCAGAAAACTTATCTAGATCTGGAGTAGGGCTCTGGAAGCTGCACTTTTAATAAGCTTCCTGGGCAGTCCCACCACAGTGGTCCATGGAGAGACTGACCAAATTAATGTGTATTCTCCGTTGCTTTTGGGAGTCAAAGTGGGCAATGTGAAAAACTGCAGCAGGCATACGTATATACAGGGAATATTCAAGGCAAACAGAGGGGTAGAGTTATTCTATGCATGAATCAGATTTGAGAAAAGCTAGCCTGGTGGTTAAAGAACACAACCCTGGGAGAGACAGACAGACCAGATTCTGTCCTACTTACTTGTGTGATTTTGACCAAGTTCTTTTATCCTTCTGACTGTTTCTTCATATGGAAAAGAGCTATGGCTGTACATTTAGCACAATATTCTCTTTTGGCAAAGGCTGCTCTGGGTCCATTTGTGTTCTCTGCAACTTAATCTTTTCCGGTGTGCAAGCATTTTTAAGTTGTTTGGTGAAGTATTACATTTGACTTTCAACTGTTCATTACTTTGGGCAAAGCTTATATAATGCGGCAGAGACTAGAACCTATGCAGAGATAGTGAGAGGATGTGATAAGCTTATTCTGCTGGTTTATCACAAAGTTTAACCTTTTCTCCTCTTCCTCCGCCTGCCACCAAGAGATGAGAAAGAAGGCAGAGCCTGGAAATGCACACCAAGCAATACTTCTGTGTCAGTTTGCCTTTTATTCCTCTGCCAGTACTTCCCAGAGAGATTTCACCAAAAGTGCCTAAGCTTGCCATGGCCATTGTTGTGAAGAACATTTCTCTCTATTGCTAGTCACATCCCCTTTTCCTTCTCCTGGGCGCTTAATGGATGTTTGGGGGCAGGAAATAATATTTAAACTGAAACATCAAAAAAAAAAAGAAGAAAGATGAGCTCAAGTAGGCGTTATTGTGGTCCAGATAAGGTTTGGTTTATTCATTCCCTCGATTTGCATTTATCCCCCTTTGTGCCAGGCATGGGGGGAGAGAGAGAAATGTCTTCAAAGAGTCTGTGGTTGTATGGGGGAGGGAGCTGTGGAAATCTGTCATTTAGAAACAGCATGGAAGTGCTAGGGAAAAATTGTTTTGTTCATTTATCTCTCACTCATCCGTTCACCCAGAGCAACTACAAAGGGTTTCACGCGGAGGAACTGGATGCCCTGAACTTGACATTCTCGTGGGGGAAACAACAATGTAAAGCACCAGCAGTGGTAAGTCACCAGTAGTGATTTCAAGCCAGAAGGAACCACTCACCAATGGAGAGAGGGACAGGGTGAGCAGTGACTTGCAGAAAGGAGGGGTTATTTATTCATTCCAACTGCTGAGTTCAAGTTCATCTGGGTGGTTGTGTGGTTCGTGCTTACTGCATCTGTTTTTGGAACGTGGCTCCACCCTCCACGAAGGGTGAGGATGATCACCCTTCTTTCCTCCTGCTGTGCCCCGGGGTCACCCAGCGAGTGTCTGCAGGGATGATCTGCTCTGTACTGGCTTTTCAGTCCCACTCCCGGGAGAAGAGAGACGAAGCTGTGTCTCCACCGCAGCTTGGCCTGATTCAGTCACTGGGTGAAAAGGTGGGAAGAAGGTCAAGTTCATGAGAACTGATACACTGCAGAGTCATTTAGTCCTGAAGTACCAGTTCTGGTTGCTGGTGAGTTGCTAAATCCAGGGACCTAAATGTAATTCCTCCAGAGCCACTGAGACATCATTTCTAGGCCCATGGCAGGCTGTAGGGGTGCTGACTTTTCTCAGTGCTAAGGAGCAGCCATCTTCTACTGAGAGAGGACTCTGTGTCAGCAGGAACAGAACCACACCAGGCACCGAAAAAGGTTCTGCATCCCAGCATCTCCCAACACAGTGATAGATAAACGGGTAGAAGATGCGACAGGGCAGTCACAAGAGAACAGAAGCTTATCCCCAATAAATATGGAAAGATGTTCAACTTCACTACCTAACAAAGAAATTCAAGTTATAAATCTATTTCTTTTTTGCTCATCTCATTGGTAGAAAGTTTTAAGAATGCACAAAATTTGCTGCTAAGGATGTAAGGAAAAGGCTGTTTTCGTCTGTTGCTGCAGATGGGGATGGAAATTGCTGCGAACCTTCTGCAGGGTAATTTGGCAATTTGTGTATCAACAGCCTTAAAATGTTCATACACTTTGAGCCAGTAGTTTTGCTTTTAGCATCTTATCCTAAGGTGAAAGTCAAATTTATGTACAAGACTTATGTTCAAGAATATTCATCTCAGCCAGTAGTGTAATAGAAAAAATATTAGAAGCTACCTAAAAATCCCACAATACGGGGTTGGTTAAATAACGGATGGCCCAAGTTAAGAATGGAAAATAAAGACGCAGACTTAGAAAATGGACTTGAGGACACAGGGAAGGGGAAGGGGAAGCTGGGACGAAGTGAGAGAGTGGCATGGACTTATATATACTACCAAATGTAAAATAGCTAGCTAGTGGGAAGCAGCCGCGTAGCACAGGGAAATCAGCTCGGTGCTTTGTGACCACCTAGAGGGGTGGGATAGGGAGGGTGGGAGGGAGACGCAAGAGGGAGGAGATATGGGGATATATGTGTATGTAGAGCTGATTCACTTTGTTATAAAGCAGAAACTAACACACCATTGTAAAGCAATTATACTCCAATAAAGATGTTTTTTTTAAAAAAGGATGGAAAACAGTTCATTCATTAAAAATGATTTTCTACAAGAATATTTAATGGTGGGAAGATGTAGTGTAAAAGCAGGGTACAAAATACTAGATGGAGTATTTCATTTTGTTAAAATTTAATAATACAAGTGTAGAAAACGTGATTAAGAGAACAGTACTGATTTGACTACGGGACATTTTTTTCTTTAAATTTTTCTGTAATTGGTGTTATAAAGCATCATATATCCTCTCTGAGTCTCAGTTTATGTTCTGTGAAGTGGGACTCATCATATCTACACTGCAGTGTGCTCGGGCAGAGCAGCACAATATTTGAAAGTGCCCTTGACAATGACCAGCCCATTGTAATACTCCAGGACTGGTTATAATATCATTGCCAATGACACACCCATAGTCCGGATATTATCCGTAACGATTACGAAGGTTGTTTATCTCCCTCCACTTTTACTAAGACAAAAAAAGGATTAATTGAAGACTCTTAAGTCATTTTTACTGAGGTTCTTTGTTTTTTTTTTTTTTTTTTTTTTTCAAAATACTAATTGTAGGGCTTCCCTGGTGGCGCAGTGGTTGAGAATCTGCCTGCTAATGCACGGGACACGGGTTCGAGCCCTGCTCTGGGAAGATCCCACATGCCGTGGAGCAACTGGGCCCGTGAGCCACAACTACTGAGCCTGCGCGTCTGGAGCCTGTGCTCCGCAACAAGAGAGGCCGCGATAGTGAGCGGCCCGCGCACCGCAATGAAGAGTGGCCCCCGCTCCCCACAACTGGAGAAAGCCCTCACACAGAAACGAAGACCCAACACAGGTAAAAATAAATCAATAAATCAATAAATTTATTAAAAAGAAAAATACTAATTGTAAAGTCTGCAGTGGGTATATAGGTGTTCAACTTTTTTCCAGATTTTACGTTTCTGGTTTTGTTTTTAAATTTTTTATTTATTATTTATTTATTACTTTTATTTTTGGCTGTGTTGGGTCTTCATTTCTGCGTGAGGGCTTTCTCCAGTTGCGGCAAGTGGGGGCCACTCTTCTTCGCGGCGCGCGGGCCTCTCACTATCGCGGCCTGTCTTGTTGCGGAGCAGAGGCTCTAGACGCTCAGGCTCAGTAGTTGTGGCTCATGGGCCCAGTTGCTCCGCGGCATGTGGGATCTTCCCAGACCAGGGCTCAAACCCGTGTCCCCTGCATTGGCAGGCGGATTCTCAACCACTGCACCACCAGGGAAGCCCCCCCACCCCGATAGTTTTAAAACCAGCCTCAGTCATGCTTGCTTCAAGACTTATCCTGGCATCATGGACCACTGGATACTTTGGCTAGGTGTTAAACTCTCTTGTCCTGTGCCCGAGTCCCATCGTGGTGACTTAGTTGCCATCTAGGGCACTCTTGGCATGAGTCCTAGACATGAATCCAGCTCAATGGCTTGGGCCCTGCTCCCTGCTGGCTGACTGTCCTAATGCCCAGTGCCTCCTTTCTGCTTGGACTTCTGAGGGCCGCAGCCCCAGGACCCTCACTCTGTGTTCCCGGCTCTATTCAATGCCAACGGTACGTCTTTTGCTTGCTGTATGTCCCCTGCCCCAGTACCTCCTACTGGCTTTGACCTTCCTGTTTCAGGTCCTCTTATTGCGACCCTTTGTGTATAAGCCAGATCTGTTTGCCCTTCCTTCAAGGGGAGCTATTTCCCTGGTGTTTCCCTAGATGCTTATGATGAGACCCCTGCCAGAACTACACCAATCAGACCCTCCATGTACACGCTTGGGTCTGAACCCTTTCAGCGAGAGCAGGTTGGAGACCCATATATACATAAATATACAATGTGTACAAATCAAGTATTTTAAAGATTGTAAAGAATTCTTGTGAACGTATTAGGTTAGGGAAGTCAAGCAGGATCATCATATGATGGCATAATCAAGCACATGTATATAACATTTCCTATTTTTATATGATGCCATTTTAATAGATGTGCCCATCTTTTCAAAGTTCTAATCTGTGGCAGTGGGCAGTAGGGGGACGGGGTGGGTCACAGCAGGAAGAGGCATTCGCTGCCTTAGGCAGTTAAACCATTGCTCTCTCTTCAGAATGGCTCAGCCAGCAGGATTCTGTGGGGTCTACCTCCTGGCACCGGGCTCCAATCGCCGGGTTTTGGGTCTGGGGCAACCCAGATCTTTGTGCGAGTTTTCCGGAGAGTGCTTTCTCTTGGGAGCACGTCTGGGGACTGGCTTCTCTGCGTCCACCTTTGCTGGCGTGGCCAAAGGAACTGCTGCTGCAAAGAAAATCAGAACTGATCAGTCACTTCTGCTGTACACAGTCTCCTGCCAGAATTTCCCTCTCTCATGTCTCTCCCAGTTTCTGGCTGAAGACCTTTAATCTACTTGACATCCAGAACACAGCCTTGGCCCATCAGCTCCATGAGTCCCTAGAGAAGGGACACTGGCTGCAAAAGCAATTCCTAGAGCCTACGGCTGCAGCACATGAGGAAGTCTCTTCACCGTTTCCAGGGAAAACAGTAGAACCCGAAAGTCATTGCAATCATGAGCCTCTCCATCTCTCCTTTCCACAACAGAGAAAACATTTCTTGCAGTCTGTCACTTCTGAGGCTTTAATGGAAATGTCTTTCAAGTTTCGGAAAAAAATAGTCTAATATAAATTGGTTAAGAACCCCTCCCACCTTGGCAACCCCTCTTGGGCCCCATTTATACTGCCTGTTTCAACCACACTGAACTCTAGCCCTCTGATACTTTTATGTAGATTAGAACAAGGCCAAATGCTGAGGCGGAGGGATCAGGAGACTGAGAACCGTATTCTGGGCACCAAGTCTAGGCTCACATCAACCCAGCCTCCTGGGACACCATCTCCTCAGCCCTCCAGTCTCATTAGCACTTCAACACCCCTCTTGGTTCTTCCGGTCTTCCCATCAATATGGCACCACCCTCTCCGCTAGGAGTAAAAATCATTATAATCCTCTCTCCACCATGAAAGGATGAGATAAAGGCTCAGCAGCAGCCCCCGTGAAACACATGGTCAACACTGTGAAGAGGTGTTACTAAGGCGATTTGGTCCGACACAGAGAAGGAAAGAGACAACTCTGCCCTTAGCCTGATCAGGCCCACAGGAAGGAAGCACACTGGGGGAAGCCTTTGAGAGTGTGGCAATGAGAGAGAACCTTCTTTAGGAGGGGACTCCTTGTTGCCGACCTTGAAAAAGCAAGGATGGGACATTTGTTTAATGGGGCTGTTACAGAGGGGATGTGCCCAGAGGTTAGGCCGCCCTGCTTGAGAATCAAAGCACCTTCTAGTCCGAAATGGCTTGAATGCTCCAATCGCCGGATTTTGCGTCTGGGGCAACCCAGATCTTTGTGCGACATTTCCGGAGAGTGCTTTCTCTTGGGAGCACGTCTGGGGACTGGCTTCTCTGCTTCTACCTTTGCTGGCGTGGCCAAAGGAACATCCCCGTAGGCCCGGTAGCCACCAACCAGGCAGTATGTCTCCCCATGCCAGCCCAACTGCGTTTCTCCACACCCTCGGTAGAGGACATGGTAGTGACCAGGGGTAGGGGGAGAAACGGGAGCCACTGCTGCTGCAAAGAAAATCAGAACTGATCAGTCACTTCTGCTGTACACAGCCTCCTGCCAGAATTTCCCTCTCTCACGTCTCTCCCACTTTCTGGCTGAAGACCTTTAATCTACTTGACATCCAAAACACAGCTTTGGCCCATCACCTCTATGAGTCCCTAGAGAAGGGACACTGGCTGCAAAAGCAATTCGTAGAGCCTACGGCTGCAGCACAGGAGGAAGTCTCTTCACCGTTTCCAGGGAAAACAGTAGAACCCGAAAATCATTGCAATCATGAGCCTCTCCATCTCTCCCTTCCACACCAGAGAAAACATTTCTTGCAGTCTGTCACTTCTGAGGCTTTAATGGAAATGTCTTTCAAGTTTTGGGAAAAACTAATCTAATATAAATTGGTTAAGGACCCCTCCCACCTTGGCAGCCCCTCTTGGGCCCCATTTATACTGCCTGTTTCAACCACACTGAACTCTAGCCCTCTGATACTTTTATGTAGATTAGAACAAGGCCAAATACTGAGGCAGAGTGATCAGGAGACTGAGACCCGCGTTCTGGGTACCAAGTCTAGGCTCACATCAACCCAGCCTCCTGGGACACCATCTCCTCAGCCCTCCAGTCTCATTAGCACTTCAACACCCCTCTTGGTTCTTCCGGTCTTCCCATCAATATGGCACCACCCTCTCCCCTAGTACTCAACAGCTCAGGATGGGATGTGTCTGAGGGCACCGATGTAGATGTCTACATGATAGCACAGAGGTGCCTGGGTTTGAAGGTGTGTTTCAAGAGTGGCCCTCTTCCTCAAACTGCTCCATTTACCATTTGCCAACAAAAATGCACTTGTCTTTTGCTAAGAGGCCAATCAGGAAAGGGTCTGAATGGAAGCATCCTGTAGCCCAAAGGGGAAGCTAGATTTATAAAGATCAGGACCATCCTGCACACTTGTCCAGGGATGACCTTTCACTTGTCCTCAAAAGTGAGCACTGTGGGTCCCTGAAGATGTCCCAGGTCTTTGGTATTACTTACAGCTGGGAACGCGCTCAGGTATACGTAGTGGGCAAGCCCCACAGGAACATGAGGCAGCCAGGTGAGGTGGTGTGTACACCATGGCTCCTCTAGAGATGCCCGGTGTCGGTGTTTCTGCCGCACTGCCCACCCACGGAACAGAGCTCAGGTTCGAGTAAAATAGAGGATCCGGTCACACATTCTCCCTCAGACAACCAAAGAGGTTGGAGAACTTCTGGTGGAGAACTGTCAGGGAAGTTTGTCTGAGGGCAGCACTTTGGCAGTTATGCTGCCATGGAAACTGTGAGAAGGCCTGTGAGGTCATCACTACCCAGTGAGGTCATAATAAGGAACCTGTGACTTGGGGGTCAGGCTTCAGGAGGAGGGGCAGTTTTGTGGAGGAGAGCAGGGGGAGGGCAGAGGTACTCTGCCTGGCCCCTCACACCTGGGCCTCCCCACCCATGCCCTAGTCTAGCAGACATCCCAGGTGGGGCGTGCCGGTGGGCTGGCACAGCCCTATTGGCCCCAGGAAGGCAAAGGAGACCCACATTCTGAGATTGGCTTGAGAGGCAAGATTAACGTAAGAGAGAGCTAGGTTGTATGGCACTGACCCTAAGAGGCAGAGATTTGTGTGGACTGGGGAATCAGGGAAGGCTCCTTGGCAGTGGACCTGAAGGACCAGTGAGATTTGGACCCATGGGGAAGAGAGGGAAGACATTCCAGTTTGGAAGTATAAAAGCAAAGACACATTCACCTCGCCCTTGTCCTGCCCCAAATATAAATTCATAGAACCCTCACATTTTCACAACTGAGGACTGAAGAAAAGCAAGAGGTGAAGGGGCCTACCCAGTGTTACACAGGTAGTGGAGAGGTGTTCTGCTCAATGGTTAGGTTCATGTTGGGGCTCCGGATTTACAGCTGATAGGAATGTGAGGACAAGCTCATGCCATTTCAAACATTTCCAAGTGATACTGAGAGAGACGTTAAAGGTGCAAAATGAGGGTGCTGAATGACCTCACAAAGTGGGAATGGTGGGCCCATTTTCATATGAAATTCAAAACAAGTTCATGACCAAAGGACATAATACAAAATGACAACATAATCATTACACTCCCCTCTCCCCTAGAAGTAAAAATCAGTATAATCCTCCCTCTCTCCACCATGAAAGGATGAGGTAAAGGCTCAGCAGCAGCCCCCGTGAAACACATGGTCACCACTGTGAAGAGGTGTTACTAAGACGATTTGGTCCGACTCAGAGAAGGAAAGAGACAACTCTGCCCTTAGCCTGATCAGGCCCACAGGAAGGAAGCACACTGGGGGCAGCCTTTGAGAGTGTGGCAATGCGAGAGAACCTTCTTTAGGAGGGGACTCCCTGTTGCCGACCTTGAAAAAGCAAGGATAGGACATTCGTTTACTGGGGCTGTTGCAGAGGGGATGTGCCCAGGAGGTAGAGACTGCTTGGACTACTATTTTAGAGGTTGGGCCCCCCTGGTTGAGAACCACAGCACCTTGTATTCCTAAACTGCTTGAATGAGCGTGTGCACGTTAGAACAGACGAAGTCAGGCCTCATTGGAGCCGACTGCCTTTGGGAGTGGTAGAAGGTAAAATGGGAAGGGGAATGCTCTGGAAGAGGTTTGTCATGGCAGGTGGGCCAGCACGAGACCATCCAGATTCTCCAAGGCTCCAGAGATGACTTGGCTGGGAGCATCCCTCTGATGTGGTGCGGGGACTCCTACCTTAACAGGACCTGGCTGGGCATCTGCGGGAGGCAGAATAAATGGTTTATTAACTTAAGAGAGCGAGAGACTCACCTGGGGGGTTGCACAAAACCACTTCAAAACACTTGTACCTGGATTCTTGAGCCAACCCTCACAAAACTTATCTAGATCTGGAGTAGGGCTCTGGAAGCTGCACTTTTAATAAGCTTCCTGGGCAGTCCCACCACAGTGGTCTATGGAGAGACTGACCAAATTACTGTGTATTCTCCGTTGCTTTTGGGAGTCAAAGTGGGCAATGTGAAAAACTGCAGCAGGCATACGTATATACAGGGAATATTCAAGGCAAACAGAGGGGTAGAGTTATTCTATGCATGAATCAGATTTGACAAAAGCTAGCCTGGTGGTTAAAGAACACAACCCTGGGAGAGACAGACAGAACAGATTCTGCCCTACTTACTTGTGTGATTTTGACCAAGTTCTTTTATCCTTCTGACTGTTTCTTCATATGGAAAACTGCTATGGCTGTACATTTAGCACAATATTCTCTTTTGGCAAAGGCTGCTCTGGGTCCATTTGTGTTCTCTCCAACTTAATCTTTTCCGGTGTGCAAGCATTTTTAAGTTGTTTGGTGAAGTATTACATTTGACTTTCAACTGTTCATTACTTTGGGCAAAGCTTATATAATGCGGCAGAGACTAGAACCTATGCAGAGATAGTGAGAGGATGTGATAAGCTTATTCTGCCGGTTTATCACAAAGTTTAACCTTTTCTCCTCTTCCTCCGCCTGCCACCAAGAGATGAGAAAGAAGGCAGAGCCTGGCAATGCACACCAAGCAATACTTCTGTGACAGTTTGCCTTTTATTCCTCTGCCAGTACTTCCCAGAGAGATTTCACCAAAAGTGCCTAAGCTTGCCATGGCCATTGTTGTGAAGAACATTTCTCTCTATTGCTAGTCACATCCCCTTTTCCTTCTCCTGGGCGCTTAATGGATGTTTGGGGGCAGGAAATAAAATTTAAACTGAAACATCAAAAAAAAAAAAAGAAGAAAGATTAGCTCAAGTAGGCGTTATTGTGGTCCAGATAAGGTTTGGTTCATTCATTCCCTCGATTTGCATTTATCCCCCTTTGTGCCAGGCATGAGGGGAGAGAGAGAAATGTCTTCAAAGAGTCTGTGGTTGTATGGGGGAGGGAGCTGTGGAAATCTGTCATTTAGAAACAGCATGGAAGTGCTAGGGAAAAATTGTTTTGTTCATTTATCTCTCACTCATCCGTTCACCCAGAGCAACTACAAAGGGTTTCACGCGGAGGAACTGGATGCCCTGAACTTGACATTCTCGTGGGGGAAACAACAATGTAAAGCACCAGCAGTGGTAAGTCACCAGTAGTGATTTCAAGCCAGAAGGAACCACTCACCAATGGAGAGAGGGACAGGGTGAGCAGTGACTTGCAGAAAGGAGGGGTTATTTATTCATTCCAACTGCTGAGTTCAAGTTCATCTGGGTGGTTGTGTGGTTCGTGCTTACTGCATCTGTTTTTGGAACGTGGCTCCACCCTCCAAGAAGGGTGAGGATGATCACCCTTCTTTCCTCCTGCTGTGCCCCGGGGTCACCCAGCGAGTGTCTGCAGGGATGATCTGCTCTGTACTGGCTTTTCAGTCCCACTCCCGGGAGAAGAGAGACGAAGCTGTGTCTCCACCGCAGCTTGGCCTGATTCAGTCACTGGGTGAAAAGGTGGGAAGAAGGTCAAGTTCATGAGAACTGATACACTGCAGAGTCATTTAGTCCTGAAGTACCAGTTCTGGTTGCTGGTGAGTTGCTAAATCCAGGGACCTGAATGTAATTCCTCCAGAGCCACTGATACATCACTTCCAGGACCATGGCGGGCTGTAGGGGTGCTGACTTTTCTCAGTGCTAAGGAGCAGCCATCTTCCACTGAGAGAGGACTCTGTGTCAGCAGGAACAGAACCACACCAGGCACCGAAGAAGGTTCTGCATCCCAGCATCTCCCAACACAGTGATAGATAAACGGGTAGAAGATGCGACAGGGCAGTCACAATAGAACAGAAGCTTATCCCCAATAAATATGGAAAGATGTTCAACTTCACTACCTAACAAAGAAATTCAAGTTATAAATCTATTTCTTTTTTGCTCATCTCATTGGTAGAAAGTTTTAAGAATGCACAAAATTTGCTGCTAAGGATGTAAGGAAAAGGCTGTTTTCGTCTGTTGCTGCAGATGGGGATGGAAATTGCTGCGAACCTTCTGCAGGGTAATTTGGCAATTTGTGTATCAACAGCCTTAAAATGTTCATACACTTTGAGCCAGTAGTTTTGCTTTTAGCATCTTATCCTAAGGTGAAAGTCAAATTTATGTACAAGACTTATGTTCAAGAATATTCATCTCAGCCAGTAGTGTAATAGAAAAAATATTAGAAGCTACCTAAAAATCCCACAATACGGGGTTGGTTAAATAACGGATGGCCCAACTTAAGAATGGAAAATAAAGACGCAGACGTAGAAAATGGACTTGAGGACACAGGGAAGGGGAAGGGGAAGCTGGGACGAATTGAGAGAGTGGCATGGACTTATATATACTACCAAATGTAAAATAGCTAGCTAGTGGGAAGCAGCCGTGTAGCACAGGGAAATCAGCTCGGTGCTTTGTGACCACCTAGAGTGGTGGGATAGGGAGGGTGGGAGGGAGATGCAAGAGGGAGGAGATATGGGGATATATGTGTATGTAGAGCTGATTCACTTTGTTATAAAGCAGAAACTAACACACCATTGTAAAGCAATTATACTCCAATAAAGATGTTTTTTTTAAAAAAGGATGGAAAACAGTTCATTCATTAAAAATGATTTTCTACAAGAATATTTAATGGTGGGAAGATGTAGTGTAAAAGCAGGGTACAAAATACTAGATGGAGTATTTCATTTTGTTAAAATTTAATAATACAAGTGTAGAAAACGTGATTAAGAGAACAGTACTGATTTGACTACGGGACATTTTTTTCTTTAACTTTTTCTGTATTTGGTGTTATAAAGCATCATATATCCTCTCTGAGTCTCAGTTTATGTTCTGTGAAGTGGGACTCATCATATCTACACTGCAGTGCGCTCGGGCAGAGCAGCACAATATTTGAAAGTGCCCTTGACAATGACCAGCCCATTGTAATACTCCAGGACTGGTTATAATATCATTGCCAATGACACACCCATAGTCCGGATATTATCCGTAACGATTACGAAGGTTGTTTATCTCCCTCCACTTTTACTAAGACAAAAAAAGGATTAATTGAAGACTCTTAAGTCATTTTTACTGAGGTTCTTTGTTTTTTTTTTTTTTTTTTTTTTTTCAAAATACTAATTGTAGGGCTTCCCTGGTGGCGCAGTGGTTGAGAATCTGCCTGCTAATGCACGGGACACGGGTTCGAGCCCTGCTCTGGGAAGATCCCACATGCCGTGGAGCAACTGGGCCCGTGAGCCACAACTACTGAGCCTGCGCGTCTGGAGCCTGTGCTCCGCAACAAGAGAGGCCGCGATAGTGAGCGGCCCGCGCACCGCAATGAAGAGGGGCCCCCGCTCCCCACAACTGGAGAAAGCCCTCACACAGAAACGAAGACCCAACACAGCTAAAAATAAATCAATAAATCAATAAATTTATTAAAAAGAAAAATACTAATTGTAAAGTCTGCAGTGGGTATATAGGTGTTCAACTTTTTTCCAGATTTTACGTTTCTGGTTTTGTTTTTAAATTTTTTATTTATTATTTATTTATTACTTTTATTTTTGGCTGTGTTGGGTCTTCATTTCTGCGCGAGGGCTTTCTCCAGTTGCGGCAAGTGGGGGCCACTCTTCTTCGCGGCGCGCGGGCCTCTCACTATCGCGGCCTGTCTTGTTGCGGAGCAGAGGCTCTAGACGCTCAGGCTCAGTAGTTGTGGCTCATGGGCCCAGTTGCTCCGCGGCATGTGGGATCTTCCCAGACCAGGGCTCAAACCCGTGTCCCCTGCATTGGCAGGCGGATTCTCAACCACTGCACCACCAGGGAAACCCCCCACCCCGATAGTTTTAAAACCAGCCTCAGTCATGCTTGCTTCAAGACTTATCCTGGCATCATGGACCACTGGATACTTTGGCTAGGTGTTAAACTCTCTTGTCCTGTGCCCGAGTCCCATCGTGGTGACTTAGTTGCCATCTAGGGCACTCTTGGCATGAGTCCTAGACATGAATCCAGCTCAATGGCTTGGGCCCTGCTCCCTGCTGGCTGACTGTCCTAATGCCCAGTGCCTCCTTTCTGCTTGGACTTCTGAGGGCCGCAGCCCCAGGACCCTCACTCTGTGTTCCCGGCTCTATTCAATGCCAACGGTACGTCTTTTGCTTGCTGTATGTCCCCTGCCCCAGTACCTCCTACTGGCTTTGACCTTCCTGTTTCAGGTCCTCTTATTGCGACCCTTTGTGTATAAGCCAGATCTGTTTGCCCTTCCTTCAAGGGGAGCTATTTCCCTGGTGTTTCCCTAGATGCTTATGATGAGACCCCTGCCAGAACTACACCAATCAGACCCTCCATGTACACGCTTGGGTCTGAACCCTTTCAGCGAGAGCAGGTTGGAGACCCATATATACATAAATATACAATGTGTACAAATCAAGTATTTTAAAGATTGTAAAGAATTCTTGTGAACGTATTAGGTTAGGGAAGTCAAGCAGGATCATCATATGATGGCATAATCAAGCACATGTATATAACATTTCCTATTTTTATATGATGCCATTTTAATAGATGTGCCCATCTTTTCAAAGTTCTAATCTGTGGCAGTGGGCAGTAGGGGGACGGGGTGGGTCACAGCAGGAAGAGGCATTCGCTGCCTTAGGCAGTTAAACCATTGCTCTCTCTTCAGAATGGCTCAGCCAGCAGGATTCTGTGGGGTCTACCTCCTGGCACCGGGCTCCAATCGCCGGGTTTTGGGTCTGGGGCAACCCAGATCTTTGTGCGAGTTTTCCGGAGAGTGCTTTCTCTTGGGAGCACGTCTGGGGACTGGCTTCTCTGCGTCCACCTTTGCTGGCGTGGCCAAAGGAACTGCTGCTGCAAAGAAAATCAGAACTGATCAGTCACTTCTGCTGTACACAGTCTCCTGCCAGAATTTCCCTCTCTCATGTCTCTCCCAGTTTCTGGCTGAAGACCTTTAATCTACTTGACATCCAGAACACAGCCTTGGCCCATCAGCTCCATGAGTCCCTAGAGAAGGGACACTGGCTGCAAAAGCAATTCCTAGAGCCTACGGCTGCAGCACATGAGGAAGTCTCTTCACCGTTTCCAGGGAAAACAGTAGAACCCGAAAGTCATTGCAATCATGAGCCTCTCCATCTCTCCTTTCCACAACAGAGAAAACATTTCTTGCAGTCTGTCACTTCTGAGGCTTTAATGGAAATGTCTTTCAAGTTTCGGAAAAAAATAGTCTAATATAAATTGGTTAAGAACCCCTCCCACCTTGGCAACCCCTCTTGGGCCCCATTTATACTGCCTGTTTCAACCACACTGAACTCTAGCCCTCTGATACTTTTATGTAGATTAGAACAAGGCCAAATGCTGAGGCGGAGGGATCAGGAGACTGAGAACCGTATTCTGGGCACCAAGTCTAGGCTCACATCAACCCAGCCTCCTGGGACACCATCTCCTCAGCCCTCCAGTCTCATTAGCACTTCAACACCCCTCTTGGTTCTTCCGGTCTTCCCATCAATATGGCACCACCCTCTCCGCTAGGAGTAAAAATCATTATAATCCTCTCTCCACCATGAAAGGATGAGATAAAGGCTCAGCAGCAGCCCCCGTGAAACACATGGTCAACACTGTGAAGAGGTGTTACTAAGGCGATTTGGTCCGACACAGAGAAGGAAAGAGACAACTCTGCCCTTAGCCTGATCAGGCCCACAGGAAGGAAGCACACTGGGGGAAGCCTTTGAGAGTGTGGCAATGAGAGAGAACCTTCTTTAGGAGGGGACTCCTTGTTGCCGACCTTGAAAAAGCAAGGATGGGACATTTGTTTAATGGGGCTGTTACAGAGGGGATGTGCCCAGAGGTTAGGCCGCCCTGCTTGAGAATCAAAGCACCTTCTAGTCCGAAATGGCTTGAATGCTCCAATCGCCGGATTTTGCGTCTGGGGCAACCCAGATCTTTGTGCGACATTTCCGGAGAGTGCTTTCTCTTGGGAGCACGTCTGGGGACTGGCTTCTCTGCTTCTACCTTTGCTGGCGTGGCCAAAGGAACATCCCCGTAGGCCCGGTAGCCACCAACCAGGCAGTATGTCTCCCCATGCCAGCCCAACTGCGTTTCTCCACACCCTCGGTAGAGGACATGGTAGTGACCAGGGGTAGGGGGAGAAACGGGAGCCACTGCTGCTGCAAAGAAAATCAGAACTGATCAGTCACTTCTGCTGTACACAGCCTCCTGCCAGAATTTCCCTCTCTCACGTCTCTCCCACTTTCTGGCTGAAGACCTTTAATCTACTTGACATCCAAAACACAGCTTTGGCCCATCACCTCTATGAGTCCCTAGAGAAGGGACACTGGCTGCAAAAGCAATTCGTAGAGCCTACGGCTGCAGCACAGGAGGAAGTCTCTTCACCGTTTCCAGGGAAAACAGTAGAACCCGAAAATCATTGCAATCATGAGCCTCTCCATCTCTCCCTTCCACACCAGAGAAAACATTTCTTGCAGTCTGTCACTTCTGAGGCTTTAATGGAAATGTCTTTCAAGTTTTGGGAAAAACTAATCTAATATAAATTGGTTAAGGACCCCTCCCACCTTGGCAGCCCCTCTTGGGCCCCATTTATACTGCCTGTTTCAACCACACTGAACTCTAGCCCTCTGATACTTTTATGTAGATTAGAACAAGGCCAAATACTGAGGCAGAGTGATCAGGAGACTGAGACCCGCGTTCTGGGTACCAAGTCTAGGCTCACATCAACCCAGCCTCCTGGGACACCATCTCCTCAGCCCTCCAGTCTCATTAGCACTTCAACACCCCTCTTGGTTCTTCCGGTCTTCCCATCAATATGGCACCACCCTCTCCCCTAGTACTCAACAGCTCAGGATGGGATGTGTCTGAGGGCACCGATGTAGATATCTACATGATAGCACAGAGGTGCCTGGGTTTGAAGGTGTGTTTCAAGAGTGGCCCTCTTCCTCAAACTGCTCCATTTACCATTTGCCAACAAAAATGCACTTGTCTTTTGCTAAGAGGCCAATCAGGAAAGGGTCTGAATGGAAGCATCCTGTAGCCCAAAGGGGAAGCTAGATTTATAAAGATCAGGACCATCCTGCACACTTGTCCAGGGATGACCTTTCACTTGTCCTCAAAAGTGAGCACTGTGGGTCCCTGAAGATGTCCCAGGTCTTTGGTATTACTTACAGCTGGGAACGCGCTCAGGTATACGTAGTGGGCAAGCCCCACAGGAACATGAGGCAGCCAGGTGAGGTGGTGTGTACACCATGGCTCCTCTAGAGATGCCCGGTGTCGGTGTTTCTGCCGCACTGCCCACCCACGGAACAGAGCTCAGGTTCGAGTAAAATAGAGGATCCGGTCACACATTCTCCCTCAGACAACCAAAGAGGTTGTAGAACTTCTGGTGGAGAACTGTCAGGGAAGTTTGTCTGAGGGCAGCACTTTGGCAGTTATGCTGCCATGGAAACTGTGAGAAGGCCTGTGAGGTCATCACTACCCAGTGAGGTCATAATAAGGAACCTGTGACTTGGGGGTCAGGCTTCAGGAGGAGGGGCAGTTTTGTGGAGGAGAGCAGGGGGAGGGCAGAGGTACTCTGCCTGGCCCCTCACACCTGGGCCTCCCCACCCATGCCCTAGTCTAGCAGACATCCCAGGTGGGGCGTGCCGGTGGGCTGGCACAGCCCTATTGGCCCCAGGAAGGCAAAGGAGACCCACATTCTGAGATTGGCTTGAGAGGCAAGATTAACGTAAGAGAGAGCTAGGTTGTATGGCACTGACCCTAAGAGGCAGAGATTTGTGTGGACTGGGGAATCAGGGAAGGCTCCTTGGCAGTGGACCTGAAGGACCAGTGAGATTTGGACCCATGGGGAAGAGAGGGAAGACATTCCAGTTTGGAAGTATAAAAGCAAAGACACATTCACCTCGCCCTTGTCCTGCCCCAAATATAAATTCATAGAACCCTCACATTTTCACAACTGAGGACTGAAGAAAAGCAAGAGGTGAAGGGGCCTACCCAGTGTTACACAGGTAGTGGAGAGGTGTTCTGCTCAATGGTTAGGTTCATGTTGGGGCTCCGGATTTACAGCTGATAGGAATGTGAGGACAAGCTCATGCCATTTCAAACATTTCCAAGTGATACTGAGAGAGACGTTAAAGGTGCAAAATGAGGGTGCTGAATGACCTCACAAAGTGGGAATGGTGGGCCCATTTTCATATGAAATTCAAAACAAGTTCATGACCAAAGGACATAATACAAAATGACAACATAATCATTACACTCCCCTCTCCCCTAGAAGTAAAAATCAGTATAATCCTCCCTCTCTCCACCATGAAAGGATGAGGTAAAGGCTCAGCAGCAGCCCCCGTGAAACACATGGTCACCACTGTGAAGAGGTGTTACTAAGACGATTTGGTCCGACTCAGAGAAGGAAAGAGACAACTCTGCCCTTAGCCTGATCAGGCCCACAGGAAGGAAGCACACTGGGGGCAGCCTTTGAGAGTGTGGCAATGCGAGAGAACCTTCTTTAGGAGGGGACTCCCTGTTGCCGACCTTGAAAAAGCAAGGATAGGACATTCGTTTACTGGGGCTGTTGCAGAGGGGATGTGCCCAGGAGGTAGAGACTGCTTGGACTACTATTTTAGAGGTTGGGCCCCCCTGGTTGAGAACCACAGCACCTTGTATTCCTAAACTGCTTGAATGAGCGTGTGCACGTTAGAACAGACGAAGTCAGGCCTCATTGGAGCCGACTGCCTTTGGGAGTGGTAGAAGGTAAAATGGGAAGGGGAATGCTCTGGAAGAGGTTTGTCATGGCAGGTGGGCCAGCACGAGACCATCCAGATTCTCCAAGGCTCCAGAGATGACTTGGCTGGGAGCATCCCTCTGATGTGGTGCGGGGACTCCTACCTTAACAGGACCTGGCTGGGCATCTGCGGGAGGCAGAATAAATGGTTTATTAACTTAAGAGAGCGAGAGACTCACCTGGGGGGTTGCACAAAACCACTTCAAAACACTTGTACCTGGATTCTTGAGCCAACCCTCACAAAACTTATCTAGATCTGGAGTAGGGCTCTGGAAGCTGCACTTTTAATAAGCTTCCTGGGCAGTCCCACCACAGTGGTCTATGGAGAGACTGACCAAATTACTGTGTATTCTCCGTTGCTTTTGGGAGTCAAAGTGGGCAATGTGAAAAACTGCAGCAGGCATACGTATATACAGGGAATATTCAAGGCAAACAGAGGGGTAGAGTTATTCTATGCATGAATCAGATTTGACAAAAGCTAGCCTGGTGGTTAAAGAACACAACCCTGGGAGAGACAGACAGACCAGATTCTGCCCTACTTACTTGTGTGATTTTGACCAAGTTCTTTTATCCTTCTGACTGTTTCTTCATATGGAAAAGTGCTATGGCTGTACATTTAGCACAATATTCTCTTTTGGCAAAGGCTGCTCTGGGTCCATTTGTGTTCTCTCCAACTTAATCTTTTCCGGTGTGCAAGCATTTTTAAGTTGTTTGGTGAAGTATTACATTTGACTTTCAACTGTTCATTACTTTGGGCAAAGCTTATATAATGCGGCAGAGACTAGAACCTATGCAGAGATAGTGAGAGGATGTGATAAGCTTATTCTGCCGGTTTATCACAAAGTTTAACCTTTTCTCCTCTTCCTCCGCCTGCCACCAAGAGATGAGAAAGAAGGCAGAGCCTGGCAATGCACACCAAGCAATACTTCTGTGACAGTTTGCCTTTTATTCCTCTGCCAGTACTTCCCAGAGAGATTTCACCAAAAGTGCCTAAGCTTGCCATGGCCATTGTTGTGAAGAACATTTCTCTCTATTGCTAGTCACATCCCCTTTTCCTTCTCCTGGGCGCTTAATAGATGTTTGGGGGCAGGAAATAAAATTTAAACTGAAACATCAAAAAAAAAAAAAGAAGAAAGATTAGCTCAAGTAGGCGTTATTGTGGTCCAGATAAGGTTTGGTTCATTCATTCCCTCGATTTGCATTTATCCCCCTTTGTGCCAGGCATGAGGGGAGAGAGAGAAATGTCTTCAAAGAGTCTGTGGTTGTATGGGGGAGGGAGCTGTGGAAATCTGTCATTTAGAAACAGCATGGAAGTGCTAGGGAAAAATTGTTTTGTTCATTTATCTCTCACTCATCCGTTCACCCAGAGCAACTACAAAGGGTTTCACGCGGAGGAACTGGATGCCCTGAACTTGACATTCTCGTGGGGGAAACAACAATGTAAAGCACCAGCAGTGGTAAGTCACCAGTAGTGATTTCAAGCCAGAAGGAACCACTCACCAATGGAGAGAGGGACAGGGTGAGCAGTGACTTGCAGAAAGGAGGGGTTATTTATTCATTCCAACTGCTGAGTTCAAGTTCATCTGGGTGGTTGTGTGGTTCGTGCTTACTGCATCTGTTTTTGGAACGTGGCTCCACCCTCCAAGAAGGGTGAGGATGATCACCCTTCTTTCCTCCTGCTGTGCCCCGGGGTCACCCAGCGAGTGTCTGCAGGGATGATCTGCTCTGTACTGGCTTTTCAGTCCCACTCCCGGGAGAAGAGAGACGAAGCTGTGTCTCCACCGCAGCTTGGCCTGATTCAGTCACTGGGTGAAAAGGTGGGAAGAAGGTCAAGTTCATGAGAACTGATACACTGCAGAGTCATTTAGTCCTGAAGTACCAGTTCTGGTTGCTGGTGAGTTGCTAAATCCAGGGACCTGAATGTAATTCCTCCAGAGCCACTGATACATCACTTCCAGGACCATGGCGGGCTGTAGGGGTGCTGACTTTTCTCAGTGCTAAGGAGCAGCCATCTTCCACTGAGAGAGGACTCTGTGTCAGCAGGAACAGAACCACACCAGGCACCGAAGAAGGTTCTGCATCCCAGCATCTCCCAACACAGTGATAGATAAACGGGTAGAAGATGCGACAGGGCAGTCACAATAGAACAGAAGCTTATCCCCAATAAATATGGAAAGATGTTCAACTTCACTACCTAACAAAGAAATTCAAGTTATAAATCTATTTCTTTTTTGCTCATCTCATTGGTAGAAAGTTTTAAGAATGCACAAAATTTGCTGCTAAGGATGTAAGGAAAAGGCTGTTTTCGTCTGTTGCTGCAGATGGGGATGGAAATTGCTGCGAACCTTCTGCAGGGTAATTTGGCAATTTGTGTATCAACAGCCTTAAAATGTTCATACACTTTGAGCCAGTAGTTTTGCTTTTAGCATCTTATCCTAAGGTGAAAGTCAAATTTATGTACAAGACTTATGTTCAAGAATATTCATCTCAGCCAGTAGTGTAATAGAAAAAATATTAGAAGCTACCTAAAAATCCCACAATACGGGGTTGGTTAAATAACGGATGGCCCAACTTAAGAATGGAAAATAAAGACGCAGACGTAGAAAATGGACTTGAGGACACAGGGAAGGGGAAGGGGAAGCTGGGACGAATTGAGAGAGTGGCATGGACTTATATATACTACCAAATGTAAAATAGCTAGCTAGTGGGAAGCAGCCGTGTAGCACAGGGAAATCAGCTCGGTGCTTTGTGACCACCTAGAGTGGTGGGATAGGGAGGGTGGGAGGGAGATGCAAGAGGGAGGAGATATGGGGATATATGTGTATGTAGAGCTGATTCACTTTGTTATAAAGCAGAAACTAACACACCATTGTAAAGCAATTATACTCCAATAAAGATGTTTTTTTTAAAAAAGGATGGAAAACAGTTCATTCATTAAAAATGATTTTCTACAAGAATATTTAATGGTGGGAAGATGTAGTGTAAAAGCAGGGTACAAAATACTAGATGGAGTATTTCATTTTGTTAAAATTTAATAATACAAGTGTAGAAAACGTGATTAAGAGAACAGTACTGATTTGACTACGGGACATTTTTTTCTTTAACTTTTTCTGTATTTGGTGTTATAAAGCATCATATATCCTCTCTGAGTCTCAGTTTATGTTCTGTGAAGTGGGACTCATCATATCTACACTGCAGTGCGCTCGGGCAGAGCAGCACAATATTTGAAAGTGCCCTTGACAATGACCAGCCCATTGTAATACTCCAGGACTGGTTATAATATCATTGCCAATGACACACCCATAGTCCGGATATTATCCGTAACGATTACGAAGGTTGTTTATCTCCCTCCACTTTTACTAAGACAAAAAAAGGATTAATTGAAGACTCTTAAGTCATTTTTACTGAGGTTCTTTGTTTTTTTTTTTTTTTTTTTTTTTTTCAAAATACTAATTGTAGGGCTTCCCTGGTGGCGCAGTGGTTGAGAATCTGCCTGCTAATGCACGGGACACGGGTTCGAGCCCTGCTCTGGGAAGATCCCACATGCCGTGGAGCAACTGGGCCCGTGAGCCACAACTACTGAGCCTGCGCGTCTGGAGCCTGTGCTCCGCAACAAGAGAGGCCGCGATAGTGAGCGGCCCGCGCACCGCAATGAAGAGGGGCCCCCGCTCCCCACAACTGGAGAAAGCCCTCACACAGAAACGAAGACCCAACACAGCTAAAAATAAATCAATAAATCAATAAATTTATTAAAAAGAAAAATACTAATTGTAAAGTCTGCAGTGGGTATATAGGTGTTCAACTTTTTTCCAGATTTTACGTTTCTGGTTTTGTTTTTAAATTTTTTATTTATTATTTATTTATTACTTTTATTTTTGGCTGTGTTGGGTCTTCATTTCTGCGCGAGGGCTTTCTCCAGTTGCGGCAAGTGGGGGCCACTCTTCTTCGCGGCGCGCGGGCCTCTCACTATCGCGGCCTGTCTTGTTGCGGAGCAGAGGCTCTAGACGCTCAGGCTCAGTAGTTGTGGCTCATGGGCCCAGTTGCTCCGCGGCATGTGGGATCTTCCCAGACCAGGGCTCAAACCCGTGTCCCCTGCATTGGCAGGCGGATTCTCAACCACTGCACCACCAGGGAAACCCCCCACCCCGATAGTTTTAAAACCAGCCTCAGTCATGCTTGCTTCAAGACTTATCCTGGCATCATGGACCACTGGATACTTTGGCTAGGTGTTAAACTCTCTTGTCCTGTGCCCGAGTCCCATCGTGGTGACTTAGTTGCCATCTAGGGCACTCTTGGCATGAGTCCTAGACATGAATCCAGCTCAATGGCTTGGGCCCTGCTCCCTGCTGGCTGACTGTCCTAATGCCCAGTGCCTCCTTTCTGCTTGGACTTCTGAGGGCCGCAGCCCCAGGACCCTCACTCTGTGTTCCCGGCTCTATTCAATGCCAACGGTACGTCTTTTGCTTGCTGTATGTCCCCTGCCCCAGTACCTCCTACTGGCTTTGACCTTCCTGTTTCAGGTCCTCTTATTGCGACCCTTTGTGTATAAGCCAGATCTGTTTGCCCTTCCTTCAAGGGGAGCTATTTCCCTGGTGTTTCCCTAGATGCTTATGATGAGACCCCTGCCAGAACTACACCAATCAGACCCTCCATGTACACGCTTGGGTCTGAACCCTTTCAGCGAGAGCAGGTTGGAGACCCATATATACATAAATATACAATGTGTACAAATCAAGTATTTTAAAGATTGTAAAGAATTCTTGTGAACGTATTAGGTTAGGGAAGTCAAGCAGGATCATCATATGATGGCATAATCAAGCACATGTATATAACATTTCCTATTTTTATATGATGCCATTTTAATAGATGTGCCCATCTTTTCAAAGTTCTAATCTGTGGCAGTGGGCAGTAGGGGGACGGGGTGGGTCACAGCAGGAAGAGGCATTCCCTGCCTTAGGCAGTTAAACCATTGCTCTCTCTTCAGAATGGCTCAGCCAGCAGGATTCTGTGGGGTCTACCTCCTGGCACCGGGCTCCAATCGCCGGATTTTGGGTCTGGGGCAACCCAGATCTTTGTGCGAGTTTTCCGGAGAGTGCTTTCTCTTGGGAGCACGTCTGGGGACTGGCTTCTCTGCGTCCACCTTTGCTGGCGTGGCCAAAGGAACTGCTGCTGCAAAGAAAATCAGAACTGATCAGTCATTTCTGCTGTACACAGTCTCCTGCCAGAATTTCCCTCTCTCATGTCTCTCCCAGTTTCTGGCTGAAGACCTTTAATCTACTTGACATCCAGAACACAGCCTTGGCCCATCAGCTCCATGAGTCCCTAGAGAAGGGACACTGGCTGCAAAAGCAATTCCTAGAGCCTACGGCTGCAGCACATGAGGAAGTCTCTTCACCGTTTCCAGGGAAAACAGTAGAATCCGAAAGTCATTGCAATCATGAGCCTCTCCATCTCTCCTTTCCACAACAGAGAAAACATTTCTTGCAGTCTGTCACTTCTGAGGCTTTAATGGAAATGTCTTTCAAGTTTCGGAAAAAAATAGTCTAATATAAATTGGTTAAGAACCCCTCCCACCTTGGCAACCCCTCTTGGGCCCCATTTATACTGCCTGTTTCAACCACACTGAACTCTAGCCCTCTGATACTTTTATGTAGATTAGAACAAGGCCAAATGCTGAGGCGGAGGGATCAGGAGACTGAGAACCGTATTCTGGGCACCAAGTCTAGGCTCACATCAACCCAGCCTCCTGGGACACCATCTCCTCAGCCCTCCAGTCTCATTAGCACTTCAACACCCCTCTTGGTTCTTCCAGTCTTCCCATCAATATGGCACCACCCTCTCCGCTAGGAGTAAAAATCATTATAATCCTCTCTCCACCATGAAAGGATGAGATAAAGGCTCAGCAGCAGCCCCCGTGAAACACATGGTCAACACTGTGAAGAGGTGTTACTAAGGCGATTTGGTCCGACACAGAGAAGGAAAGAGACAACTCTGCCCTTAGCCTGATCAGGCCCACAGGAAGGAAGCACACTGGGGGAAGCCTTTGAGAGTGTGGCAATGAGAGAGAACCTTCTTTAGGAGGGGACTCCTTGTTGCCGACCTTGAAAAAGCAAGGATGGGACATTTGTTTAATGGGGCTGTTACAGAGGGGATGTGCCCAGAGGTTAGGCCACCCTGCTTGAGAATCAAAGCACCTTCTAGTCCGAAATGGCTTGAATGCTCCAATCGCCGGATTTTGCGTCTGGGGCAACCCAGATCTTTGTGCGACATTTCCGGAGAGTGCTTTCTCTTGGGAGCACGTCTGGGGACTGGCTTCTCTGCTTCTACCTTTGCTGGCGTGGCCAAAGGAACATCCCCGTAGGCCCGGTAGCCACCAACCAGGCAGTATGTCTCCCCATGCCAGCCCAACTGCGTTTCTCCACACCCTCGGTAGAGGACATGGTAGTGACCAGGGGTAGGGGGAGAAACGGGAGCCACTGCTGCTGCAAAGAAAATCAGAACTGATCAGTCACTTCTGCTGTACACAGCCTCCTGCCAGAATTTCCCTCTCTCACATCTCTCCCACTTTCTGGCTGAAGACCTTTAATCTACTTGACATCCAAAACACAGCTTTGGCCCATCACCTCTATGAGTCCCTAGAGAAGGGACACTGGCTGCAAAAGCAATTCGTAGAGCCTACGGCTGCAGCACATGAGGAAGTCTCTTCACCGTTTCCAGGGAAAACAGTAGAACCCGAAAATCATTGCAATCATGAGCCTCTCCATCTCTCCCTTCCACACCAGAGAAAACATTTCTTGCAGTCTGTCACTTCTGAGGCTTTAATGGAAATGTCTTTCAAGTTTTGGGAAAAACTAATCTAATATAAATTGGTTAAGGACCCCTCCCACCTTGGCAGCCCCTCTTGGGCCCCATTTATACTGCCTGTTTCAACCACACTGAACTCTAGCCCTCTGATACTTTTATGTAGATTAGAACAAGGCCAAATACTGAGGCAGAGTGATCAGGAGACTGAGACCCGCGTTCTGGGTACCAAGTCTAGGCTCACATCAACCCAGCCTCCTGGGACACCATCTCCTCAGCCCTCCAGTCTCATTAGCACTTCAACACCCCTCTTGGTTCTTCCGGTCTTCCCATCAATATGGCACCACCCTCTCCCCTAGTACTCAGCAGCTCAGGATGGGATGTGTCTGAGGGCACCGATGTAGATGTCTACATGACAGCACAGAGGTGCCTGGGTTTGAAGGTGTGTTTCAAGAGTGGCCCTCTTCCTCAAACTGCTCCATTTACCATTTGCCAACAAAAATGCACTTGTCTTTTGCTAAGAGGCCAATCAGGAAAGGGTCTGAATGGAAGCATCCTGTAGCCCAAAGGGGAAGCTAGATTTATAAAGATCAGGACCATCCTGCACACTTGTCCAGGGATGACCTTTCACTTGTCCTCAAAAGTGAGCACTGTGGGTCCCTGAAGATGTCCCAGGTCATTGGTATTACTTACAGCTGGGAACGCGCTCAGGTATACGTAGTGGGCAAGCCCCACAGGAACATGAGGCAGCCAGGTGAGGTGGTGTGTACACCATGGCTCCTCTAGAGATGCCCGGTCTCGGTGTTTCTGCCGCACTGCCCACCCACGGAACAGAGCTCAGGTTCGAGTAAAGATAGAGGATCCGGTCACACATTCTCCCTCAGACAACCAAAGAGGTTGGAGAACTTCTGGTGGAGAACTGTCAGGGAAGTTTGTCTGAGGGCAGCACTTTGGCAGTTATGCTGCCATGGAAACTGTGAGAAGGCCTGTGAGGTCATCACTACCCAGTGAGGTCATAATAAGGAACCTGTGACTTGGGGGTCAGGCTTCAGGAGGAGGGGCAGTTTTGTGGAGGAGAGCATGGGGAGGGCAGAGGTACTCTGCCTGGCCCCTCACACCTGGGCCTCCCCACCCATGCCCTAGTCTAGCAGACATCCCAGGTGGGGCGTGCCGGTGGGCTGGCACAGCCCTATTGGCCCCAGGAAGGCAAAGGAGACCCACATTCTGAGATTGGCTTGAGAGGCAAGATTAACGTAAGAGAGAGCTAGGTTGTATGGAACTGACCCTAAGAGGCAGAGATTTGTGTGGACTGGGGAATCAGGGAAGGCTCCTTGGCAGTGGACCTGAAGGACCAGTGAGATTTGGACCCATGGGGAAGAGAGGGAAGACATTCCAGTTTGGAAGTATAAAAGCAAAGACACATTCACCTCGCCCTTGTCCTGCCCCAAGTATAAATTCATAGAACCCTCACATTTTCACAACTGAGGACTGAAGAAAAGCAAGAGGTGAAGGGGCCTACCCAGTGTTACACAGGTAGTGGAGAGGTGTTCTGCTCAATGGTTAGGTTCATGTTGGGGCTCCGGATTTACAACTGATAGGAATGTGAGGACAAGCTCATGCCATTTCAAACATTTCCAAGTGATACTGAGAGAGACGTTAAAGGTGCAAAATGAGGGTGCTGAATGACCTCACAAAGTGGGAATGGTGGGCCCATTTTCATATGAAATTCAAAACAAGTTCATGACCAAAGGACATAATACAAAATGACAACATAATCATTACACTCCCCTCTCCCCTAGAAGTAAAAATCAGTATAATCCTCCCTCTCTCCACCATGAAAGGATGAGGTAAAGGCTCAGCAGCAGCCCCCGTGAAACACATGGTCACCACTGTGAAGAGGTGTTACTAAGACGATTTGGTCCGACTCAGAGAAGGAAAGAGACAACTCTGCCCTTAGCCTGATCAGGCCCACAGGAAGGAAGCACACTGGGGGCAGCCTTTGAGAGTGTGGCAATGCGAGAGAACCTTCTTTAGGAGGGGACTCCCTGTTGCCGACCTTGAAAAAGCAAGGATAGGACATTCGTTTACTGGGGCTGTTGCAGAGGGGATGTGCCCAGGAGGTAGAGACTGCTTGGACTACTATTTTAGAGGTTGGGCCCCCCTGGTTGAGAACCACAGCACCTTGTATTCCTAAACTGCTTGAATGAGCGGGTGCACGTTAGGACAGACGAAGTCAGGCCTCATTGGAGCCGACTGCCTTTGGGAGTGGTAGAAGGTAAAATGGGAAGGGGAATGCTCTGGAGGAGGTTTGTCATGGCAGGTGGGCCAGCACGAGACCATCCAGATTCTCCAAGGCTCCAGAGATGACTTGGCTGGGAGCATCCCTCTGATGTGGTGCGGGGACTCCTACCTTAACAGGACCTGGCTGGGCATCTGCGGGAGGCAGAATAAATGGTTTATTAACTTAAGAGAGCGAGAAACTCACCTGGGGGGTTGCACAAAACCACTTCAAAACACTTGTACCTGGATTCTTGAGCCAACCCTCACAAAACTTATCTAGATCTGGAGTAGGGCTCAGGAAGCTGCACTTTTAATAAGCTTCCTGGGCAGTCCCACCACAGTGGTCCATGGAGAGACTGACCAAATTACTGTGTATTCTCCGTTGCTTTTGGGAGTCAAAGTGGGCAATGTGAAAAACTGCAGCAGGCATACGTATATACAGGGAATATTCAAGGCAAACAGAGGGGTAGAGTTATTCTATGCATGAATCAGATTTGAGAAAAGCTAGCCTGGTGGTTAAAGAACACAACCCTTGGGAGAGACAGACAGACCAGATTCTGTCCTACTTACTTGTGTGATTTTGACCAAGTTCTTTTATCCTTCTGACTGTTTCTTCATATGGAAAAGAGCTATGGCTGTACATTTAGCACAATATTCTCTTTTGGCAAAGGCTGCTCTGGGTCCATTTGTGTTCTCTGCAACTTAATCTTTTCCGGTGTGTAAGCATTTTTAAGTTGTTTGGTGAAGTATTACATTTGACTTTCAACTGTTCATTACTTTGGGCAAAGCTTATATAATGCGGCAGAGACTAGAACCTATGCAGAGATAGTGAGAGGATGTGATAAGCTTATTCTGCCGGTTTATCAAAAAGTTTAATCTTTTCTCCTCTTCCTCCGCCTGCCACCAAGAGATGAGAAAGAAGGCAGAGCCTGGAAATGCACACCAAGCAATACTTCTGTGTCAGTTTGCCTTTTATTCCTCTGCCAGTACTTCCCAGAGAGATTTCACCAAAAGTGCCTAAGCTTGCCATGGTCATTGCTGTGAAGAACATTTCTCTCTATTGCTAGTCACATCCCCTTTTCCTTCTCCTGGGCGCTTAATGGATGTTTTGGGGGCAGGAAATAAAATTTAAACTAAAACATCAAAAAAAAAAAGAAGAAAGATGAGCTCAAGTAGGCGTTATTGTGGTCCAGATAAGGTTTGGTTTATTCATTCCCTCGATTTGCATTTATCCCCCTTTGTGCCAGGCATGGGGGGAGAGAGAGAAATGTCTTCAAAGAGTCTGTGGTTGTATGGGGGAGGGAGCTGTGGAAATCTGTCATTTAGAAACAGCATGGAAGTGCTAGGGAAAAATTGTTTTGTTCATTTATCTCTCACTCATCCGTTCACCCAGAGCAACTACAAAGGGTTTCACGCGGAGGAACTGGATGCCCTGAACTTGACATTCTCGTGGGGGAAACAACAATGTAAAGCACCAGCAGTGGTAAGTCACCAGTAGTGATTTCAAGCCAGAAGGAACCACTCACCAATGGAGAGAGGGACAGGGTGAGCAGTGACTTGCAGAAAGGAGGGGTTATTTATTCATTCCAACTGCTGAGTTCAAGTTCATCTGGGTGGTTGTGTGGTTCGTGCTTACTGCATCTGTTTTTGGAACGTGGCTCCACCCTCCAAGAAGGGTGAGGATGATCACCCTTCTTTCCTCCTGCTGTGCCCCGGGGTCACCCAGCGAGTGTCTGCAGGGATGATCTGCTCTGTACTGGCTTTTCAGTCCCACTCCCGGGAGAAGAGAGACGAAGCTGTGTCTCCACCGCAGCTTGGCCTGATTCAGTCACTGGGTGAAAAGGTGGGAAGAAGGTCAAGTTCATGAGAACTGATACACTGCAGAGTCATTTAGTCCTGAAGTACCAGTTCTGGTTGCTGGTGAGTTGCTAAATCCAGGGACCTGAATGTAATTCCTCCAGAGCCACTGAGACATCATTTCTAGGCCCATGGCAGGCTGTAGGGGTGCTGACTTTTCTCAGTGCTAAGGAGCAGCCATCTTCTACTGAGAGAGGACTCTGTGTCAGCAGGAACAGAACCACACCAGGCACCGAAAAAGGTTCTGCATCCCAGCATCTCCCAACACAGTGATAGATAAACGGGTAGAAGATGCGACAGGGCAGTCACAATAGAACAGAAGCTTATCCCCAATAAATATGGAAAGATGTTCAACTTCACTACCTAACAAAGAAATTCAAGTTATAAATCTATTTCTTTTTTGCTCATCTCATTGGTAGAAAGTTTTAAGAATGCACAAAATTTGCTGCTAAGGATGTAAGGAAAAGGCTGTTTTCGTCTGTTGCTGCAGATGGGGATGGAAATTGCTGCGAACCTTCTGCAGGGTAATTTGGCAATTTGTGTATCAACAGCCTTAAAATGTTCATACACTTTGAGCCAGTAGTTTTGCTTTTAGCATCTTATCCTAAGGTGAAAGTCAAATTTATGTACAAGACTTATGTTCAAGAATATTCATCTCAGCCAGTAGTGTAATAGAAAAAATATTAGAAGCTACCTAAAAATCCCACAATACGGGGTTGGTTAAATAACGGATGGCCCAACTTAAGAATGGAAAATAAAGACGCAGACGTAGAAAATGGACTTGAGGACACAGGGAAGGGGAAGGGGAAGCTGGGACGAATTGAGAGAGTGGCATGGACTTATATATACTACCAAATGTAAAATAGCTAGCTAGTGGGAAGCAGCCGCGTAACACAGGGAAATCAGCTCGGTGCTTTGTGACCACCTAGAGGGGTGGGATAGGGAGGGTGGGAGGGAGACACAAGAGGGAGGATATATGGGGATATATGTGTATGTAGAGCTGATTCACTTTGTTATAAAGCAGAAACTAACACACCATTGTAAAGCAATTATACTCCAATAAAGATGTTTTTTTTTTAAAAGGATGGAAAACAGTTCATTCATTAAAAATGATTTTCTACAAGAATATTTAATGGTGGGAAGATGTAGTGTAAAAGCAGGGTACAAAATACTAGATGGAGTATTTCATTTTGTTAAAATTTAATAATACAAGTGTAGAAAACGTGATTAAGAGAACAGTACTGATTTGACTACGGGACATTTTTTTCTTTAAATTTTTCTGTAATTGGTGTTATAAAGCATCATATATCCTCTCTGAGTCTCAGTTTATGTTCTGTGAAGTGGGACTCATCATATCTACACTGCAGTGTGCTCGGGCAGAGCAGCACAATATTTGAAAGTGCCCTTGACAATGACCAGCCCATTGTAATACTCCAGGACTGGTTATAATATCATTGCCAATGACACACCCATAGTCCGGATATTATCCGTAACGATTACTAAGGTTGTTTATCTCCCTCCACTTTTACTAAGACAAAAAAAGGATTAATTGAAGACTCTTAAGTCATTTTTACTGAGGTTCTTTGTTTTCTTTTTTTTTTTTTTTTTTTTTCAAAATACTAATTGTAGGGCTTCCCTGGTGGCGCAGTGGTTGAGAATCTGCCTGCTAATGCACGGGACACGGGTTCGAGCCCTGCTCTGGGAAGATCCCACATGCCGTGGAGCAACTGGGCCCGTGAGCCACAACTACTGAGCCTGCGCGTCTGGAGCCTGTGCTCCGCAACAAGAGAGGCCGCGATAGTGAGCGGCCCGCGCACCGCAATGAAGAGTGGCCCCCGCTCCCCACAACTGGAGAAAGCCCTCACACAGAAACGAAGACCCAACACAGCTAAAAATAAATCAATAAATCAATAAATTTATTAAAAAGAAAAATACTAATTGTAAAGTCTGCAGTGGGTATATAGGTGTTCAACTTTTTTCCAGATTTTACGTTTCTGGTTTTGTTTTTAAATTATTTATTTATTATTTATTTATTACTTTTATTTTTGGCTGTGTTGGGTCTTCATTTCTGCGCGAGGGCTTTCTTCAGTTGCGGCAAGTGGGGGCCACTCTTCTTCGTGGCGCGCGGGCCTCTCACTATCGCGGCATGTCTTGTTGCGGAGCAGAGGATCTAGACGCTCAGGCTCAGTAGTTGTGGCTCATGGGCCCAGTTGCTCCGCGGCATGTGGGATCTTCCCAGACCAGGGCTCAAACCCGTGTTCCCTGCATTGGCAGGCGGATTCTCAACCACTGCACCACCAGGGAAGCCCCCCCACCCCGATAGTTTTAAAACCAGCCTCAGTCATGCTTGCTTCAAGACTTATCCTGGCATCATGGACCACTGGATACTTTGGCTAGGTGTTAAACTCTCTTGTCCTGTGCCCGAGTCCCATCGTGGTGACTTAGTTGCCATCTAGGGCACTCTTGGCATGAGTCCTAGACATGAATCCAGCTCAATGGCTTGGGCCCTGCTCCCTGCTGGCTGACTGTCCTAATGCCCAGTGCCTCCTTTCTGCTTGGACTTCTGAGGGCCGCAGCCCCAGGACCCTCACTCTGTGTTCCCGGCTCTATTCAATGCCAACGGTACGTCTTTTGCTTGCTGTATGTCCCCTGCCCCAGTACCTCCTACTGGCTTTGACCTTCCTGTTTCAGGTCCTCTTATTGCGACCCTTTGTGTATAAGCCAGATCTGTTTGCCCTTCCTTCAAGGGGAGCTATTTCCCTGGTGTTTCCCTAGATGCTTATGATGAGACCCCTGCCAGAACTACACCAATCAGACCCTCCATGTACACGCTTGGGTCTGAACCCTTTCAGCGAGAGCAGGTTGGAGACCCATATATACATAAATATACAATGTGTACAAATCAAGTATTTTAAAGATTGTAAAGAATTCTTGTGAACGTATTAGGTTAGGGAAGTCAAGCAGGATCATCATATGATGGCATAATCAAGCACATGTATATAACATTTCCTATTTTTATATGATGCCATTTTAATAGATGTGCCCATCTTTTCAAAGTTCTAATCTGTGGCAGTGGGCAGTAGGGGGACGGGGTGGGTCACAGCAGGAAGAGGCATTCGCTGCCTTAGGCAGTTAAACCATTGCTCTCTCTTCAGAATGACTCAGCCAGCAGGATTCTGTGGGGTCTACCTCCTGGCACCGGGCTCCAATCGCCGGATTTTGGGTCTGGGGCAACCCAGATCTTTGTGCGAGTTTTCCGGAGAGTGCTTTCTCTTGGGAGCACGTCTGGGGACTGGCTTCTCTGCGTCCACCTTTGCTGGCGTGGCCAAAGGAACTGCTGCTGCAAAGAAAATCAGAACTGATCAGTCATTTCTGCTGTACACAGTCTCCTGCCAGAATTTCCCTCTCTCATGTCTCTCCCAGTTTCTGGCTGAAGACCTTTAATCTACTTGACATCCAGAACACAGCCTTGGCCCATCAGCTCCATGAGTCCCTAGAGAAGGGACACTGGCTGCAAAAGCAATTCCTAGAGCCTACGGCTGCAGCACATGAGGAAGTCTCTTCACCGTTTCCAGGGAAAACAGTAGAACCCGAAAGTCATTGCAATCATGAGCCTCTCCATCTCTCCTTTCCACAACAGAGAAAACATTTCTTGCAGTCTGTCACTTCTGAGGCTTTAATGGAAATGTCTTTCAAGTTTCGGAAAAAAATAGTCTAATATAAATTGGTTAAGAACCCCTCCCACCTTGGCAACCCCTCTTGGGCCCCATTTATACTGCCTGTTTCAACCACACTGAACTCTAGCCCTCTGATACTTTTATGTAGATTAGAACAAGGCCAAATGCTGAGGCGGAGGGATCAGGAGACTGAGAACCGTATTCTGGGCACCAAGTCTACGCTCACATCAACCCAGCCTCCTGGGACACCATCTCCTCAGCCCTCCAGTCTCATTAGCACTTCAACACCCCTCTTGGTTCTTCCGGTCTTCCCATCAATATGGCACCACCCTCTCCGCTAGGAGTAAAAATCATTATAATCCACTCTCCACCATGAAAGGATGAGATAAAGGCTCAGCAGCAGCCCCCGTGAAACACATGGTCAACACTGTGAAGAGGTGTTACTAAGGCGATTTGGTCCGACACAGAGAAGGAAAGAGACAACTCTGCCCTTAGCCTGATCAGGCCCACAGGAAGGAAGCACACTGGGGGAAGCCTTTGAGAGTGTGGCAATGAGAGAGAACCTTCTTTAGGAGGGGACTCCTTGTTGCCGACCTTGAAAAAGCAAGGATGGGACATTTGTTTAATGGGGCTGTTACAGAGGGGATGTGCCCAGAGGTTAGGCCACCCTGCTTGAGAATCAAAGCACCTTCTAGTCCGAAATGGCTTGAATGCTCCAATCGCCGGATTTTGCGTCTGGGGCAACCCAGATCTTTGTGCGACATTTCCGGAGAGTGCTTTCTCTTGGGAGCACGTCTGGGGACTGGCTTCTCTGCTTCTACCTTTGCTGGCGTGGCCAAAGGAACATCCCCGTAGGCCCGGTAGCCACCAACCAGGCAGTATGTCTCCCCATGCCAGCCCAACTGCGTTTCTCCACACCCTCGGTAGAGGACATGGTAGTGACCAGGGGTAGGGGGAGAAACGGGAGCCACTGCTGCTGCAAAGAAAATCAGAACTGATCAGTCACTTCTGCTGTACACAGCCTCCTGCCAGAATTTCCCTCTCTCACGTCTCTCCCACTTTCTGGCTGAAGACCTTTAATCTACTTGACATCCAAAACACAGCTTTGGCCCATCACCTCTATGAGTCCCTAGAGAAGGGACACTGGCTGCAAAAGCAATTCGTAGAGCCTACGGCTGCAGCACATGAGGAAGTCTCTTCACCGTTTCCAGGGAAAACAGTAGAACCCGAAAATCATTGCAATCATGAGCCTCTCCATCTCTCCCTTCCACACCAGAGAAAACATTTCTTGCAGTCTGTCACTTCTGAGGCTTTAATGGAAATGTCTTTCAAGTTTTGGGAAAAACTAATCTAATATAAATTGGTTAAGGACCCCTCCCACCTTGGCAGCCCCTCTTGGGCCCCATTTATACTGCCTGTTTCAACCACACTGAACTCTAGCCCTCTGATACTTTTATGTAGATTAGAACAAGGCCAAATACTGAGGCCGAGTGATCAGGAGACTGAGACCCGCGTTCTGGGTACCAAGTCTAGGCTCACATCAACCCAGCCTCCTGGGACACCATCTCCTCAGCCCTCCAGTCTCATTAGCACTTCAACACCCCTCTTGGTTCTTCCGGTCTTCCCATCAATATGGCACCACCCTCTCCCCTAGTCCTCAGCAGCTCAGGATGGGATGTGTCTGAGGGCACCGATGTAGATGTCTACATGACAGCACAGAGGTGCCTGGGTTTGAAGGTGTGTTTCAAGAGTGGCCCTCTTCCTCAAACTGCTCCATTTACCATTTGCCAACAAAAATGCACTTGTCTTTTGCTAAGAGGCCAATCAGGAAAGGGTCTGAATGGAAGCATCCTGTAGCCCAAAGGGGAAGCTAGATTTATAAAGATCAGGACCATCCTGCACACTTGTCCAGGGATGACCTTTCACTTGTCCTCAAAAGTGAGCACTGTGGGTCCCTGAAGATGTCCCAGGTCATTGGTATTACTTACAGCTGGGAACGCGCTCAGGTATACGTAGTGGGCAAGCCCCACAGGAACATGAGGCAGCCAGGTGAGGTGGTGTGTACACCATGGCTCCTCTAGAGATGCCCGGTCTCGGTGTTTCTGCCGCACTGCCCACCCACGGAACAGAGCTCAGGTTCGAGTAAAGATAGAGGATCCGGTCACACATTCTCCCTCAGACAACCAAAGAGGTTGGAGAACTTCTGGTGGAGAACTGTCAGGGAAGTTTGTCTGAGGGCAGCACTTTGGCAGTTATGCTGCCATGGAAACTGTGAGAAGGCCTGTGAGGTCATCACTACCCTGTGAGGTCATAATAAGGAACCTGTGACTTGGGGGTCAGGCTTCAGGAGGAGGGGCAGTTTTGTGGAGGAGAGCATGGGGAGGGCAGAGGTACTCTGCCTGGCCCCTCACACCTGGGCCTCCCCACCCATGCCCTAGTCTAGCAGACATCCCAGGTGGGGCGTGCCGGTGGGCTGGCACAGCCCTATTGGCCCCAGGAAGGCAAAGGAGACCCACATTCTGAGATTGGCTTGAGAGGCAAGATTAACGTAAGAGAGAGCTAGGTTGTATGGAACTGACCCTAAGAGGCAGAGATTTGTGTGGACTGGGGAATCAGGGAAGGCTCCTTGGCAGTGGACCTGAAGGACCAGTGAGATTTGGACCCATGGGGAAGAGAGGGAAGACATTCCAGTTTGGAAGTATAAAAGCAAAGACACATTCACCTCGCCCTTGTCCTGCCCCAAGTATAAATTCATAGAACCCTCACATTTTCACAACTGAGGACTGAAGAAAAGCAAGAGGTGAAGGGGCCTACCCAGTGTTACACAGGTAGTGGAGAGGTGTTCTGCTCAATGGTTAGGTTCATGTTGGGGCTCCGGATTTACAACTGATAGGAATGTGAGGACAAGCTCATGCCATTTCAAACATTTCCAAGTGATACTGAGAGAGACGTTAAAGGTGCAAAATGAGGGTGCTGAATGACCTCACAAAGTGGGAATGGTGGGCCCATTTTCATATGAAATTCAAAACAAGTTCATGACCAAAGGACATAATACAAAATGACAACATAATCATTACACTCCCCTCTCCCCTAGAAGTAAAAATCAGTATAATCCTCCCTCTCTCCACCATGAAAGGATGAGGTAAAGGCTCAGCAGCAGCCCCCGTGAAACACATGGTCACCACTGTGAAGAGGTGTTACTAAGACGATTTGGTCCGACTCAGAGAAGGAAAGAGACAACTCTGCCCTTAGCCTGATCAGGCCCACAGGAAGGAAGCACACTGGGGGCAGCCTTTGAGAGTGTGGCAATGCGAGAGAACCTTCTTTAGGAGGGGACTCCCTGTTGCCGACCTTGAAAAAGCAAGGATAGGACATTCGTTTACTGGGGCTGTTGCAGAGGGGATGTGCCCAGGAGGTAGAGACTGCTTGGACTACTATTTTAGAGGTTGGGCCCCCCTGGTTGAGAACCACAGCACCTTGTATTCCTAAACTGCTTGAATGAGCGGGTGCACGTTAGGACAGACGAAGTCAGGCCTCATTGGAGCCGACTGCCTTTGGGAGTGGTAGAAGGTAAAATGGGAAGGGGAATGCTCTGGAGGAGGTTTGTCATGGCAGGTGGGCCAGCACGAGACCATCCAGATTCTCCAAGGCTCCAGAGATGACTTGGCTGGGAGCATCCCTCTGATGTGGTGCGGGGACTCCTACCTTAACAGGACCTGGCTGGGCATCTGCGGGAGGCAGAATAAATGGTTTATTAACTTAAGAGAGCGAGAAACTCACCTGGGGGGTTGCACAAAACCACTTCAAAACACTTGTACCTGGATTCTTGAGCCAACCCTCACAAAACTTATCTAGATCTGGAGTAGGGCTCAGGAAGCTGCACTTTTAATAAGCTTCCTGGGCAGTCCCACCACAGTGGTCCATGGAGAGACTGACCAAATTACTGTGTATTCTCCGTTGCTTTTGGGAGTCAAAGTGGGCAATGTGAAAAACTGTAGCAGGCATACGTATATACAGGGAATATTCAAGGCAAACAGAGGGGTAGAGTTATTCTATGCATGAATCAGATTTGAGAAAAGCTAGCCTGGTGGTTAAAGAACACAACCCTGGGAGAGACAGACAGACCAGATTCTGTCCTACTTACTTGTGTGATTTTGACCAAGTTCTTTTATCCTTCTGACTGTTTCTTCATATGGAAAAGAGCTATGGCTGTACATTTAGCACAATATTCTCTTTTGGCAAAGGCTGCTCTGGGTCCATTTGTGTTCTCTGCAACTTAATCTTTTCCGGTGTGTAAGCATTTTTAAGTTGTTTGGTGAAGTATTACATTTGACTTTCAACTGTTCATTACTTTGGGCAAAGCTTATATAATGCTGCAGAGACTAGAACCTATGCAGAGATAGTGAGAGGATGTGATAAGCTTATTCTGCCGGTTTATCAAAAAGTTTAATCTTTTCTCCTCTTCCTCCGCCTGCCACCAAGAGATGAGAAAGAAGGCAGAGCCTGGAAATGCACACCAAGCAATACTTCTGTGTCAGTTTGCCTTTTATTCCTCTGCCAGTACTTCCCAGAGAGATTTCACCAAAAGTGCCTAAGCTTGCCATGGTCATTGCTGTGAAGAACATTTCTCTCTATTGCTAGTCACATCCCCTTTTCCTTCTCCTGGGCGCTTAATGGATGTTTGGGGGCAGGAAATAAAATTTAAACTAAGACATCAAAAAAAAAAAGAAGAAAGATGAGCTCAAGTAGGCGTTATTGTGGTCCAGATAAGGTTTGGTTTATTCATTCCCTCGATTTGCATTTATCCCCCTTTGTGCCAGGCATGGGGGGAGAGAGAGAAATGTCTTCAAAGAGTCTGTGGTTGTATGGGGGAGGGAGCTGTGGAAATCTGTCATTTAGAAACAGCATGGAAGTGCTAGGGAAAAATTGTTTTGTTCATTTATCTCTCACTCATCCGTTCACCCAGAGCAACTACAAAGGGTTTCACGCGGAGGAACTGGATGCCCTGAACTTGACATTCTCGTGGGGGAAACAACAATGTAAAGCACCAGCAGTGGTAAGTCACCAGTAGTGATTTCAAGCCAGAAGGAACCACTCACCAATGGAGAGAGGGACAGGGTGAGCAGTGACTTGCAGAAAGGAGGGGTTATTTATTCATTCCAACTGCTGAGTTCAAGTTCATCTGGGTGGTTGTGTGGTTCGTGCTTACTGCATCTGTTTTTGGAACGTGGCTCCACCCTCCAAGAAGGGTGAGGATGATCACCCTTCTTTCCTCCTGCTGTGCCCCGGGGTCACCCAGCGAGTGTCTGCAGGGATGATCTGCTCTGTACTGGCTTTTCAGTCCCACTCCCGGGAGAAGAGAGACGAAGCTGTGTCTCCACCGCAGCTTGGCCTGATTCAGTCACTGGGTGAAAAGGTGGGAAGAAGGTCAAGTTCATGAGAACTGATACACTGCAGAGTCATTTAGTCCTGAAGTACCAGTTCTGCTTGCTGGTGATTTGCTAAATCCAGGGACCTGAATGTAATTCCTCCAGAGCCACTGAGACATCATTTCTAGGCCCATGGCAGGCTGTAGGGGTGCTGACTTTTCTCAGTGCTAAGGAGCAGCCATCTTCTACTGAGAGAGGACTCTGTGTCAGCAGGAGCAGAACCACACCAGGCACCGAAGAAGGTTCTGCATCCCAGCATCTCCCAACACAGTGATAGATAAACGGGTAGAAGATGCGACAGGGCAGTCACAATAGAACAGAAGCTTATCCCCAATAAATATGGAAAGATGTTCAACTTCACTACCTAACAAAGAAATTCAAGTTATAAATCTATTTCTTTTTTGCTCATCTCATTGGTAGAAAGTTTTAAGAATGCACAAAATTTGCTGCTAAGGATGTAAGGAAAAGGCTGTTTTCGTCTGTTGCTGCAGATGGGGATGGAAATTGGTGCGAACCTTCTGCAGGGTAATTTGGCAATTTGTGTATCAACAGCCTTAAAATGTTCATACACTTTGAGCCAGTAGTTTTGCTTTTAGCATCTTATCCTAAGGTGAAAGTCAAATTTATGTACAAGACTTATGTTCAAGAATATTCATCTCAGCCAGTAGTGTAATAGAAAAAATATTAGAAGCTACCTAAAAATCCCACAATACGGGGTTGGTTAAATAACGGATGGCCCAACTTAAGAATGGAAAATAAAGACGCAGACGTAGAAAATGGACTTGAGGACACAGGGAAGGGGAAGGGGAAGCTGGGACGAATTGAGAGAGTGGCATGGACTTATATATACTACCAAATGTAAAATAGCTAGCTAGTGGGAAGCAGCCGCGTAGCACAGGGAAATCAGCTCGGTGCTTTGTGACCACCTAGAGGGGTGGGATAGGGAGGGTGGGAGGGAGACGCAAGAGGGAGGAGATATGGGGATATATGTGTATGTAGAGCTGATTCACTTTGTTATAAAGCAGAAACTAACACACCATTGTAAAGCAATTATACTCCAATAAAGATGTTTTTTTTAAAAAAGGATGGAAAACAGTTCATTCATTAAAAATGATTTTCTACAAGAATATTTAATGGTGGGAAGATGTAGTGTAAAAGCAGGGTACAAAATACTAGATGGAGTATTTCATTTTGTTAAAATTTAATAATACAAGTGTAGAAAACGTGATTAAGAGAACAGTACTGATTTGACTACGGGACATTTTTTTCTTTAAATTTTTCTGTAATTGGTGTTATAAAGCATCATATATCCTCTCTGAGTCTCAGTTTATGTTCTGTGAAGTGGGACTCATCATATCTACACTGCAGTGCGCTCGGGCAGAGCAGCACAATATTTGAAAGTGCCCTTGACAATGACCAGCCCATTGTAATACTCCAGGACTGGTTATAATATCATTGCCAATGACACACCCATAGTCCGGATATTATCCGTAACGATTACGAAGGTTTTTTATCTCCCTCCACTTTTACTAAGACAAAAAAAGGATTAATTGAAGACTCTTAAGTCATTTTTACTGAGGTTCTTTGTTTTTTTTTTTTTTTTTTTTTTTTTCAAAATACTAATTGTAGGGCTTCCCTGGTGGCGCAGTGGTTGAGAATCTGCCTGCTAATGCACGGGACACGGGTTCGAGCCCTGCTCTGGGAAGATCCCACATGCCGTGGAGCAACTGGGCCCGTGAGCCACAACTACTGAGCCTGCGCGTCTGGAGCCTGTGCTCCGCAACAAGAGAGGCCGCGATAGTGAGCGGCCCGCGCACCGCAATGAAGAGTGGCCCCCGCTCCCCACAACTGGAGAAAGCCCTCACACAGAAACGAAGACCCAACACAGCTAAAAATAAATCAATAAATCAATAAATTTATTAAAAAGAAAAATACTAATTGTAAAGTCTGCAGTGGGTATATAGGTGTTCAACTTTTTTCCCGATTTTACGTTTCTGGTTTTGTTTTTAAATTTTTTATTTATTATTTATTTATTACTTTTATTTTTGGCTGTGTTGGGTCTTCATTTCTGCGCGAGGGCTTTCTTCAGTTGCGGCAAGTGGGGGCCACTCTTCTTCGTGGCGCGCGGGCCTCTCACTATCGCGGCATGTCTTGTTGCGGAGCAGAGGATCTAGACGCTCAGGCTCAGTAGTTGTGGCTCATGGGCCCAGTTGCTCCGCGGCATGTGGGATCTTCCCAGACCAGGGCTCAAACCCGTGTCCCCTGCATTGGCAGGCGGATTCTCAACCACTGCACCACCAGGGAAGCCCCCCCACCCCGATAGTTTTAAAACCAGCCTCAGTCATGCTTGCTTCAAGACTTATCCTGGCATCATGGACCACTGGATACTTTGGCTAGGTGTTAAACTCTCTTGTCCTGTGCCCGAGTCCCATCGTGGTGACTTAGTTGCCATCTAGGGCACTCTTGGCATGAGTCCTAGACATGAATCCAGCTCAATGGCTTGGGCCCTGCTCCCTGCTGGCTGACTGTCCTAATGCCCAGTGCCTCCTTTCTGCTTGGACTTCTGAGGGCCGAAGCCCCAGGACCCTCACTCTGTGTTCCCGGCTCTATTCAATGCCAACGGTACGTCTTTTGCTTGCTGTATGTCCCCTGCCCCAGTACCTCCTACTGGCTTTGACCTTCCTGTTTCAGGTCCTCTTATTGCGACCCTTTGTGTATAAGCCAGATCTGTTTGCCCTTCCTTCAAGGGGAGCTATTTCCCTGGTGTTTCCCTAGATGCTTATGATGAGACCCCTGCCAGAACTACACCAATCAGACCCTCCATGTACACGCTTGGGTCTGAACCCTTTCAGCGAGAGCAGGTTGGAGACCCATATATACATAAATATACAATGTGTACAAATCAAGTATTTTAAAGATTGTAAAGAATTCTTGTGAACGTATTAGGTTAGGGAAGTCAAGCAGGATCATCATATGATGGCATAATCAAGCACATGTATATAACATTTCCTATTTTTATATGATGCCATTTTAATAGATGTGCCCATCTTTTCAAAGTTCTAATCTGTGGCAGTGGGCAGTAGGGGGACGGGGTGGGTCACAGCAGGAAGAGGCATTCGCTGCCTTAGGCAGTTAAACCATTGCTCTCTCTTCAGAATGGCTCAGCCATCAGGATTCTGTGGGGTCTACCTCCTGGCACCGGGCTCCAATCGCCGGATTTTGGGTCTGGGGCAACCCAGATCTTTGTGCGAGTTTTCCGGAGAGTGCTTTCTCTTGGGAGCACGTCTGGGGACTGGCTTCTCTGCGTCCACCTTTGCTGGCGTGGCCAAAGGAACTGCTGCTGCAAAGAAAATCAGAACTGATCAGTCATTTCTGCTGTACACAGTCTCCTGCCAGAATTTCCCTCTCCCATGTCTCTCCCAGTTTCTGGCTGAAGACCTTTAATCTGCTTGACATCCAGAACACAGCCTTGGCCCATCAGCTCCATGAGTCCCTAGAGAAGGGACACTGGCTGCAAAAGCAATTCCTAGAGCCTACGGCTGCAGCACATGAGGAAGTCTCTTCACCGTTTCCAGGGAAAACAGTAGAACCCGAAAGTCATTGCAATCATGAGCCTCTCCATCTCTCCTTTCCACAACAGAGAAAACATTTCTTGCAGTCTGTCACTTCTGAGGCTTTAATGGAAATGTCTTTCAAGTTTCAGAAAAAAATAGTCTAATATAAATTGGTTAAGAACCCCTCCCACCTTGGCAACCCCTCTTGGGCCCCATTTATACTGCCTGTTTCAACCACACTGAACTCTAGCCCTCTGATACTTTTATGTAGATTAGAACAAGGCCAAATGCTGAGGCGGAGGGATCAGGAGACTGAGAACCGTATTCTGGGCACCAAGTCTAGGCTCACATCAACCCAGCCTCCTGGGACACCATCTCCTCAGCCCTCCAGTCTCATTAGCACTTCAACACCCCTCTTGGTTCTTCCGGTCTTCCCATCAATATGGCACCACCCTCTCCGCTAGGAGTAAAAATCATTATAATCCTCTCTCCACCATGAAAGGATGAGATAAAGGCTCAGCAGCAGCCCCCGTGAAACACATGGTCAACACTGTGAAGAGGTGTTACTAAGGCGATTTGGTCCGACACAGAGAAGGAAAGAGACAACTCTGCCCTTAGCCTGATCAGGCCCACAGGAAGGAAGCACACTGGGGGAAGCCTTTGAGAGTGTGGCAATGAGAGAGAACCTTCTTTAGGAGGGGACTCCTTGTTGCCGACCTTGAAAAAGCAAGGATGGGACATTTGTTTAATGGGGCTGTTACAGAGGGGATGTGCCCAGAGGTTAGGCCACCCTGCTTGAGAATCAAAGCACCTTCTAGTCCGAAATGGCTTGAATGCTCCAATCGCCGGATTTTGCGTCTGGGGCAACCCAGATCTTTGTGCGACATTTCCGGAGAGTGCTTTCTCTTGGGAGCACGTCTGGGGACTGGCTTCTCTGCTTCTACCTTTGCTGGCGTGGCCAAAGGAACATCCCCGTAGGCCCGGTAGCCACCAACCAGGCAGTATGTCTCCCCATGCCAGCCCAACTGCGTTTCTCCACACCCTCGGTAGAGGACATGGTAGTGACCAGGGGTAGGGGGAGAAACGGGAGCCACTGCTGCTGCAAAGAAAATCAGAACTGATCAGTCACTTCTGCTGTACACAGCCTCCTGCCAGAATTTCCCTCTCTCACGTCTCTCCCACTTTCTGGCTGAAGACCTTTAATCTACTTGACATCCAAAACACAGCTTTGGCCCATCACCTCTATGAGTCCCTAGAGAAGGGACACTGGCTGCAAAAGCAATTCGTAGAGCCTACGGCTGCAGCACATGAGGAAGTCTCTTCACCGTTTCCAGGGAAAACAGTAGAACCCGAAAATCATTGCAATCATGAGCCTCTCCATCTCTCCCTTCCACACCAGAGAAAACATTTCTTGCAGTCTGTCACTTCTGAGGCTTTAATGGAAATGTCTTTCAAGTTTTGGGAAAAACTAATCTAATATAAATTGGTTAAGGACCCCTCCCACCTTGGCAGACCCTCTTGGGCCCCATTTATACTGCCTGTTTCAACCACACTGAACTCTAGCCCTCTGATACTTTTATGTAGATTAGAACAAGGCCAAATACTGAGGCCGAGTGATCAGGAGACTGAGACCCGCGTTCTGGGTACCAAGTCTAGGCTCACATCAACCCAGCCTCCTGGGACACCATCTCCTCAGCCCTCCAGTCTTATTAGCACTTCAACACCCCTCTTGGTTCTTCCGGTCTTCCCATCAATATGGCACCACCCTCTCCCCTAGTACTCAGCAGCTCAGGATGGGATGTGTCTGAGGGCACCGATGTAGATGTCTACATGACAGCACAGAGGTGCCTGGGTTTGAAGGTGTGTTTCAAGAGTGGCCCTCTTCCTCAAACTGCTCCATTTACCATTTGCCAACAAAAATGCACTTGTCTTTTGCTAAGAGGCCAATCAGGAAAGGGTCTGAATGGAAGCATCCTGTAGCCCAAAGGGGAAGCTAGATTTATAAAGATCAGGACCATCCTGCACACTTGTCCAGGGATGACCTTTCACTTGTCCTCAAAAGTGAGCACTGTGGGTCCCTGAAGATGTCCCAGGTCATTGGTATTACTTACAGCTGGGAACGCGCTCAGGTATACGTAGTGGGCAAGCCCCACAGGAACATGAGGCAGCCAGGTGAGGTGGTGTGTACACCATGGCTCCTCTAGAGATGCCCGGTGTCGGTGTTTCTGCCGCAATGCCCACCCACGGAACAGAGCTCAGGTTCGAGTAAAGATAGAGGATCCGGTCACACATTCTCCCTCAGACAACCAAAGAGGTTGGAGAACTTCTGGTGGAGAACTGTCAGGGAAGTTTGTCTGAGGGCAGCACTTTGGCAGTTATGCTGCCATGGAAACTGTGAGAAGGCCTGTGAGGTCATCACTACCCAGTGAGGTCATAATAAGGAACCTGTGACTTGGGGGTCAGGCTTCAGGAGGAGGGGCAGTTTTGTGGAGGAGAGCAGGGGGAGGGCAGAGGTACTCTGCCTGGCCCCTCACACCTGGGCCTCCCCACCCATGCCCTAGTCTAGCAGACATCCCAGGTGGGGCGTGCCGGTGGGCTGGCACAGCCCTATTGGCCCCAGGAAGGCAAAGGAGACCCACATTCTGAGATTGGCTTGAGAGGCAAGATTAACGTAAGAGAGAGCTAGGTTGTATGGCACTGACCCTAAGAGGCAGAGATTTGTGTGGACTGGGGAATCAGGGAAGGCTCCTTGGCAGTGGACCTGAAGGACCAGTGAGATTTGGACCCATGGGGAAGAGAGGGAAGACATTCCAGTTTGGAAGTATAAAAGCAAAGACACATTCACCTCGCCCTTGTCCTGCCCCAAATATAAATTCATAGAACCCTCACATTTTCACAACTGAGGACTGAAGAAAAGCAAGAGGTGAAGGGGCCTACCCAGTGTTACACAGGTAGTGGAGAGGTGTTCTGCTCAATGGTTAGGTTCATGTTGGGGCTCCGGATTTACAACTGATAGGAATGTGAGGACAAGCTCATGCCATTTCAAACATTTCCAAGTGATACTGAGAGAGACGTTAAAGGTGCAAAAGGAGGGTGCTGAATGACCTCACAAAGTGGGAATGGTGGGCCCATTTTCATATGAAATTCAAAACAAGTTCATGACCAAAGGACATAATACAAAATGACAACATAATCATTACACTCCCCTCTCCCCTAGAAGTAAAAATCAGTATAATCCTCCCTCTCTCCACCATGAAAGGATGAGGTAAAGGCTCAGCAGCAGCCCCCGTGAAACACATGGTCACCACTGTGAAGAGGTGTTACTAAGACGATTTGGTCCGACTCAGAGAAGGAAAGAGACAACTCTGCCCTTAGCCTGATCAGGCCCACAGGAAGGAAGCACACTGGGGGCAGCCTTTGAGAGTGTGGCAATGCGAGAGAACCTTCTTTAGGAGGGGACTCCCTGTTGCCGACCTTGAAAAAGCAAGGATAGGACATTCGTTTACTGGGGCTGTTGCAGAGGGGATGTGCCCAGGAGGTAGAGACTGCTTGGACTACTATTTTAGAGGTTGGGCCCCCCTGGTTGAGAACCACAGCACCTTGTATTCCTAAACTGCTTGAATGAGCGGGTGCACGTTAGGACAGACGAAGTAAGGCCTCATTGGAGCCGACTGCCTTTGGGAGTGGTAGAAGGTAAAATGGGAAGGGGAATGCTCTGGAGGAGGTTTGTCATGGCAGGTGGGCCAGCACGAGACCATCCAGATTCTCCAAGGCTCCAGAGATGACTTGGCTGGGAGCATCCCTCTGATGTGGTGCGGGGACTCCTACCTTAACAGGACCTGGCTGGGCATCTGCGGGAGGCAGAATAAATGGTTTATTAACTTAAGAGAGCGAGAAACTCACCTGGGGGGTTGCACAAAACCACTTCAAAACACTTGTACCTGGATTCTTGAGCCAACCCTCACAAAACTTATCTAGATCTGGAGTAGGGCTCAGGAAGCTGCACTTTTAATAAGCTTCCTGGGCAGTCCCACCACAGTGGTCCATGGAGAGACTGACCAAATTACTGTGTATTCTCCGTTGCTTTTGGGAGCCAAAGTGGGCAATGTGAAAAACTGCAGCAGGCATACGTATATACAGGGAATATTCAAGGCAAACAGAGGGGTAGAGTTATTCTATGCATGAATCAGATTTGAGAAAAGCTAGCCTGGTGGTTAAAGAACACAACCCTGGGAGAGACAGACAGACCAGATTCTGTCCTACTTACTTGTGTGATTTTGACCAAGTTCTTTTATCCTTCTGACTGTTTCTTCATATGGAAAAGAGCTATGGCTGTACATTTAGCACAATATTCTCTTTTGGCAAAGGCTGCTCTGGGTCCATTTGTGTTCTCTGCAACTTAATCTTTTCCGGTGTGTAAGCATTTTTAAGTTGTTTGGTGAAGTATTACATTTGACTTTCAACTGTTCATTACTTTGGGCAAAGCTTATATAATGCGGCAGAGACTAGAACCTATGCAGAGATAGTGAGAGGATGTGATAAGCTTATTCTGCCGGTTTATCAAAAAGTTTAATCTTTTCTCCTCTTCCTCCGCCTGCCACCAAGAGATGAGAAAGAAGGCAGAGCCTGGAAATGCACACCAAGCAATACTTCTGTGTCAGTTTGCCTTTTATTCCTCTGCCAGTACTTCCCAGAGAGATTTCACCAAAAGTGCCTAAGCTTGCCATGGTCATTGCTGTGAAGAACATTTCTCTCTATTGCTAGTCACATCCCCTTTTCCTTCTCCTGGGCGCTTAATGGATGTTTGGGGGCAGGAAATAAAATTTAAACTAAGACATCAAAAAAAAAAAGAAGAAAGATGAGCTCAAGTAGGCGTTATTGTGGTCCAGATAAGGTTTGGTTTATTCATTCCCTCGATTTGCATTTATCCCCCTTTGTGCCAGGCATGGGGGGAGAGAGAGAAATGTCTTCAAAGAGTCTGTGGTTGTATGGGGGAGGGAGCTGTGGAAATCTGTCATTTAGAAACAGCATGGAAGTGCTAGGGAAAAATTGTTTTGTTCATTTATCTCTCACTCATCCGTTCACCCAGAGCAACTACAAAGGGTTTCACGCGGAGGAACTGGATGCCCTGAACTTGACATTCTCGTGGGGGAAACAACAATGTAAAGCACCAGCAGTGGTAAGTCACCAGTAGTGATTTCAAGCCAGAAGGAACCACTCACCAATGGAGAGAGGGACAGGGTGAGCAGTGACTTGCAGAAAGGAGGGGTTATTTATTCATTCCAACTGCTGAGTTCAAGTTCATCTGGGTGGTTGTGTGGTTCGTGCTTACTGCATCTGTTTTTGGAACGTGGCTCCACCCTCCAAGAAGGGTGAGGATGATCACCCTTCTTTCCTCCTGCTGTGCCCCGGGGTCACCCAGCGAGTGTCTGCAGGGATGATCTGCTCTGTACTGGCTTTTCAGTCCCACTCCCGGGAGAAGAGAGACGAAGCTGTGTCTCCACCGCAGCTTGGCCTGATTCAGTCACTGGGTGAAAAGGTGGGAAGAAGGTCAAGTTCATGAGAACTGATACACTGCAGAGTCATTTAGTCCTGAAGTACCAGTTCTGCTTGCTGGTGATTTGCTAAATCCAGGGACCTGAATGTAATTCCTCCAGAGCCACTGAGACATCATTTCTAGGCCCATGGCAGGCTGTAGGGGTGCTGACTTTTCTCAGTGCTAAGGAGCAGCCATCTTCTACTGAGAGAGGACTCTGTGTCAGCAGGAGCAGAACCACACCAGGCACCGAAGAAGGTTCTGCATCCCAGCATCTCCCAACACAGTGATAGATAAACGGGTAGAAGATGCGACAGGGCAGTCACAATAGAACAGAAGCTTATCCCCAATAAATATGGAAAGATGTTCAACTTCACTACCTAACAAAGAAATTCAAGTTATAAATCTATTTCTTTTTTGCTCATCTCATTGGTAGAAAGTTTTAAGAATGCACAAAATTTGCTGCTAAGGATGTAAGGAAAAGGCTGTTTTCGTCTGTTGCTGCAGATGGGGATGGAAATTGGTGCGAACCTTCTGCAGGGTAATTTGGCAATTTGTGTATCAACAGCCTTAAAATGTTCATACACTTTGAGCCAGTAGTTTTGCTTTTAGCATCTTATCCTAAGGTGAAAGTCAAATTTATGTACAAGACTTATGTTCAAGAATATTCATCTCAGCCAGTAGTGTAATAGAAAAAATATTAGAAGCTACCTAAAAATCCCACAATACGGGGTTGGTTAAATAACGGATGGCCCAACTTAAGAATGGAAAATAAAGACGCAGACGTAGAAAATGGACTTGAGGACACAGGGAAGGGGAAGGGGAAGCTGGGACGAATTGAGAGAGTGGCATGGACTTATATATACTACCAAATGTAAAATAGCTAGCTAGTGGGAAGCAGCCGCGTAGCACAGGGAAATCAGCTCGGTGCTTTGTGACCACCTAGAGGGGTGGGATAGGGAGGGTGGGAGGGAGACGCAAGAGGGAGGAGATATGGGGATATATGTGTATGTAGAGCTGATTCACTTTGTTATAAAGCAGAAACTAACACACCATTGTAAAGCAATTATACTCCAATAAAGATGTTTTTTTTAAAAAAGGATGGAAAACAGTTCATTCATTAAAAATGATTTTCTACAAGAATATTTAATGGTGGGAAGATGTAGTGTAAAAGCAGGGTACAAAATACTAGATGGAGTATTTCATTTTGTTAAAATTTAATAATACAAGTGTAGAAAACGTGATTAAGAGAACAGTACTGATTTGACTACGGGACATTTTTTTCTTTAAATTTTTCTGTAATTGGTGTTATAAAGCATCATATATCCTCTCTGAGTCTCAGTTTATGTTCTGTGAAGTGGGACTCATCATATCTACACTGCAGTGCGCTCGGGCAGAGCAGCACAATATTTGAAAGTGCCCTTGACAATGACCAGCCCATTGTAATACTCCAGGACTGGTTATAATATCATTGCCAATGACACACCCATAGTCCGGATATTATCCGTAACGATTACGAAGGTTTTTTATCTCCCTCCACTTTTACTAAGACAAAAAAAGGATTAATTGAAGACTCTTAAGTCATTTTTACTGAGGTTCTTTGTTTTTTTTTTTTTTTTTTTTTTTTTTCAAAATACTAATTGTAGGGCTTCCCTGGTGGCGCAGTGGTTGAGAATCTGCCTGCTAATGCACGGGACACGGGTTCGAGCCCTGCTCTGGGAAGATCCCACATGCCGTGGAGCAACTGGGCCCGTGAGCCACAACTACTGAGCCTGCGCGTCTGGAGCCTGTGCTCCGCAACAAGAGAGGCCGCGATAGTGAGCGGCCCGCGCACCGCAATGAAGAGTGGCCCCCGCTCCCCACAACTGGAGAAAGCCCTCACACAGAAACGAAGACCCAACACAGCTAAAAATAAATCAATAAATCAATAAATTTATTAAAAAGAAAAATACTAATTGTAAAGTCTGCAGTGGGTATATAGGTGTTCAACTTTTTTCCAGATTTTACGTTTCTGGTTTTGTTTTTAAATTTTTTATTTATTATTTATTTATTACTTTTATTTTTGGCTGTGTTGGGTCTTCATTTCTGCGCGAGGGCTTTCTTCAGTTGCGGCAAGTGGGGGCCACTCTTCTTCGTGGCGCGCGGGCCTCTCACTATCGCGGCATGTCTTGTTGCGGAGCAGAGGATCTAGACGCTCAGGCTCAGTAGTTGTGGCTCATGGGCCCAGTTGCTCCGCGGCATGTGGGATCTTCCCAGACCAGGGCTCAAACCCGTGTCCCCTGCATTGGCAGGCGGATTCTCAACCACTGCACCACCAGGGAAGCCCCCCCACCCCGATAGTTTTAAAACCAGCCTCAGTCATGCTTGCTTCAAGACTTATCCTGGCATCATGGACCACTGGATACTTTGGCTAGGTGTTAAACTCTCTTGTCCTGTGCCCGAGTCCCATCGTGGTGACTTAGTTGCCATCTAGGGCACTCTTGGCATGAGTCCTAGACATGAATCCAGCTCAATGGCTTGGGCCCTGCTCCCTGCTGGCTGACTGTCCTAATGCCCAGTGCCTCCTTTCTGCTTGGACTTCTGAGGGCCGAAGCCCCAGGACCCTCACTCTGTGTTCCCGGCTCTATTCAATGCCAACGGTACGTCTTTTGCTTGCTGTATGTCCCCTGCCCCAGTACCTCCTACTGGCTTTGACCTTCCTGTTTCAGGTCCTCTTATTGCGACCCTTTGTGTATAAGCCAGATCTGTTTGCCCTTCCTTCAAGGGGAGCTATTTCCCTGGTGTTTCCCTAGATGCTTATGATGAGACCCCTGCCAGAACTACACCAATCAGACCCTCCATGTACACGCTTGGGTCTGAACCCTTTCAGCGAGAGCAGGTTGGAGACCCATATATACATAAATATACAATGTGTACAAATCAAGTATTTTAAAGATTGTAAAGAATTCTTGTGAACGTATTAGGTTAGGGAAGTCAAGCAGGATCATCATATGATGGCATAATCAAGCACATGTATATAACATTTCCTATTTTTATATGATGCCATTTTAATAGATGTGCCCATCTTTTCAAAGTTCTAATCTGTGGCAGTGGGCAGTAGGGGGACGGGGTGGGTCACAGCAGGAAGAGGCATTCGCTGCCTTAGGCAGTTAAACCATTGCTCTCTCTTCAGAATGGCTCAGCCATCAGGATTCTGTGGGGTCTACCTCCTGGCACCGGGCTCCAATCGCCGGATTTTGGGTCTGGGGCAACCCAGATCTTTGTGCGAGTTTTCCGGAGAGTGCTTTCTCTTGGGAGCACGTCTGGGGACTGGCTTCTCTGCGTCCACCTTTGCTGGCGTGGCCAAAGGAACTGCTGCTGCAAAGAAAATCAGAACTGATCAGTCATTTCTGCTGTACACAGTCTCCTGCCAGAATTTCCCTCTCCCATGTCTCTCCCAGTTTCTGGCTGAAGACCTTTAATCTGCTTGACATCCAGAACACAGCCTTGGCCCATCAGCTCCATGAGTCCCTAGAGAAGGGACACTGGCTGCAAAAGCAATTCCTAGAGCCTACGGCTGCAGCACATGAGGAAGTCTCTTCACCGTTTCCAGGGAAAACAGTAGAACCCGAAAGTCATTGCAATCATGAGCCTCTCCATCTCTCCTTTCCACAACAGAGAAAACATTTCTTGCAGTCTGTCACTTCTGAGGCTTTAATGGAAATGTCTTTCAAGTTTCAGAAAAAAATAGTCTAATATAAATTGGTTAAGAACCCCTCCCACCTTGGCAACCCCTCTTGGGCCCCATTTATACTGCCTGTTTCAACCACACTGAACTCTAGCCCTCTGATACTTTTATGTAGATTAGAACAAGGCCAAATGCTGAGGCGGAGGGATCAGGAGACTGAGAACCGTATTCTGGGCACCAAGTCTAGGCTCACATCAACCCAGCCTCCTGGGACACCATCTCCTCAGCCCTCCAGTCTCATTAGCACTTCAACACCCCTCTTGGTTCTTCCGGTCTTCCCATCAATATGGCACCACCCTCTCCGCTAGGAGTAAAAATCATTATAATCCTCTCTCCACCATGAAAGGATGAGATAAAGGCTCAGCAGCAGCCCCCGTGAAACACATGGTCAACACTGTGAAGAGGTGTTACTAAGGCGATTTGGTCCGACACAGAGAAGGAAAGAGACAACTCTGCCCTTAGCCTGATCAGGCCCACAGGAAGGAAGCACACTGGGGGAAGCCTTTGAGAGTGTGGCAATGAGAGAGAACCTTCTTTAGGAGGGGACTCCTTGTTGCCGACCTTGAAAAAGCAAGGATGGGACATTTGTTTAATGGGGCTGTTACAGAGGGGATGTGCCCAGAGGTTAGGCCACCCTGCTTGAGAATCAAAGCACCTTCTAGTCCGAAATGGCTTGAATGCTCCAATCGCCGGATTTTGCGTCTGGGGCAACCCAGATCTTTGTGCGACATTTCCGGAGAGTGCTTTCTCTTGGGAGCACGTCTGGGGACTGGCTTCTCTGCTTCTACCTTTGCTGGCGTGGCCAAAGGAACATCCCCGTAGGCCCGGTAGCCACCAACCAGGCAGTATGTCTCCCCATGCCAGCCCAACTGCGTTTCTCCACACCCTCGGTAGAGGACATGGTAGTGACCAGGGGTAGGGGGAGAAACGGGAGCCACTGCTGCTGCAAAGAAAATCAGAACTGATCAGTCACTTCTGCTGTACACAGCCTCCTGCCAGAATTTCCCTCTCTCACGTCTCTCCCACTTTCTGGCTGAAGACCTTTAATCTACTTGACATCCAAAACACAGCTTTGGCCCATCACCTCTATGAGTCCCTAGAGAAGGGACACTGGCTGCAAAAGCAATTCGTAGAGCCTACGGCTGCAGCACATGAGGAAGTCTCTTCACCGTTTCCAGGGAAAACAGTAGAACCCGAAAATCATTGCAATCATGAGCCTCTCCATCTCTCCCTTCCACACCAGAGAAAACATTTCTTGCAGTCTGTCACTTCTGAGGCTTTAATGGAAATGTCTTTCAAGTTTTGGGAAAAACTAATCTAATATAAATTGGTTAAGGACCCCTCCCACCTTGGCAGCCCCTCTTGGGCCCCATTTATACTGCCTGTTTCAACCACACTGAACTCTAGCCCTCTGATACTTTTATGTAGATTAGAACAAGGCCAAATACTGAGGCCGAGTGATCAGGAGACTGAGACCCGCGTTCTGGGTACCAAGTCTAGGCTCACATCAACCCAGCCTCCTGGGACACCATCTCCTCAGCCCTCCAGTCTTATTAGCACTTCAACACCCCTCTTGGTTCTTCCGGTCTTCCCATCAATATGGCACCACCCTCTCCCCTAGTACTCAGCAGCTCAGGATGGGATGTGTCTGAGGGCACCGATGTAGATGTCTACATGACAGCACAGAGGTGCCTGGGTTTGAAGGTGTGTTTCAAGAGTGGCCCTCTTCCTCAAACTGCTCCATTTACCATTTGCCAACAAAAATGCACTTGTCTTTTGCTAAGAGGCCAATCAGGAAAGGGTCTGAATGGAAGCATCCTGTAGCCCAAAGGGGAAGCTAGATTTATAAAGATCAGGACCATCCTGCACACTTGTCCAGGGATGACCTTTCACTTGTCCTCAAAAGTGAGCACTGTGGGTCCCTGAAGATGTCCCAGGTCATTGGTATTACTTACAGCTGGGAACGCGCTCAGGTATACGTAGTGGGCAAGCCCCACAGGAACATGAGGCAGCCAGGTGAGGTGGTGTGTACACCATGGCTCCTCTAGAGATGCCCGGTGTCGGTGTTTCTGCCGCAATGCCCACCCACGGAACAGAGCTCAGGTTCGAGTAAAGATAGAGGATCCGGTCACACATTCTCCCTCAGACAACCAAAGAGGTTGGAGAACTTCTGGTGGAGAACTGTCAGGGAAGTTTGTCTGAGGGCAGCACTTTGGCAGTTATGCTGCCATGGAAACTGTGAGAAGGCCTGTGAGGTCATCACTACCCAGTGAGGTCATAATAAGGAACCTGTGACTTGGGGGTCAGGCTTCAGGAGGAGGGGCAGTTTTGTGGAGGAGAGCAGGGGGAGGGCAGAGGTACTCTGCCTGGCCCCTCACACCTGGGCCTCCCCACCCATGCCCTAGTCTAGCAGACATCCCAGGTGGGGCGTGCCGGTGGGCTGGCACAGCCCTATTGGCCCCAGGAAGGCAAAGGAGACCCACATTCTGAGATTGGCTTGAGAGGCAAGATTAACGTAAGAGAGAGCTAGGTTGTATGGCACTGACCCTAAGAGGCAGAGATTTGTGTGGACTGGGGAATCAGGGAAGGCTCCTTGGCAGTGGACCTGAAGGACCAGTGAGATTTGGACCCATGGGGAAGAGAGGGAAGACATTCCAGTTTGGAAGTATAAAAGCAAAGACACATTCACCTCGCCCTTGTCCTGCCCCAAATATAAATTCATAGAACCCTCACATTTTCACAACTGAGGACTGAAGAAAAGCAAGAGGTGAAGGGGCCTACCCAGTGTTACACAGGTAGTGGAGAGGTGTTCTGCTCAATGGTTAGGTTCATGTTGGGGCTCCGGATTTACAACTGATAGGAATGTGAGGACAAGCTCATGCCATTTCAAACATTTCCAAGTGATACTGAGAGAGACGTTAAAGGTGCAAAAGGAGGGTGCTGAATGACCTCACAAAGTGGGAATGGTGGGCCCATTTTCATATGAAATTCAAAACAAGTTCATGACCAAAGGACATAATACAAAATGACAACATAATCATTACACTCCCCTCTCCCCTAGAAGTAAAAATCAGTATAATCCTCCCTCTCTCCACCATGAAAGGATGAGGTAAAGGCTCAGCAGCAGCCCCCGTGAAACACATGGTCACCACTGTGAAGAGGTGTTACTAAGACGATTTGGTCCGACTCAGAGAAGGAAAGAGACAACTCTGCCCTTAGCCTGATCAGGCCCACAGGAAGGAAGCACACTGGGGGCAGCCTTTGAGAGTGTGGCAATGCGAGAGAACCTTCTTTAGGAGGGGACTCCCTGTTGCCGACCTTGAAAAAGCAAGGATAGGACATTCGTTTACTGGGGCTGTTGCAGAGGGGATGTGCCCAGGAGGTAGAGACTGCTTGGACTACTATTTTAGAGGTTGGGCCCCCCTGGTTGAGAACCACAGCACCTTGTATTCCTAAACTGCTTGAATGAGCGGGTGCACGTTAGGACAGACGAAGTAAGGCCTCATTGGAGCCGACTGCCTTTGGGAGTGGTAGAAGGTAAAATGGGAAGGGGAATGCTCTGGAGGAGGTTTGTCATGGCAGGTGGGCCAGCACGAGACCATCCAGATTCTCCAAGGCTCCAGAGATGACTTGGCTGGGAGCATCCCTCTGATGTGGTGCGGGGACTCCTACCTTAACAGGACCTGGCTGGGCATCTGCGGGAGGCAGAATAAATGGTTTATTAACTTAAGAGAGCGAGAAACTCACCTGGGGGGTTGCACAAAACCACTTCAAAACACTTGTACCTGGATTCTTGAGCCAACCCTCACAAAACTTATCTAGATCTGGAGTAGGGCTCAGGAAGCTGCACTTTTAATAAGCTTCCTGGGCAGTCCCACCACAGTGGTCCATGGAGAGACTGACCAAATTACTGTGTATTCTCCGTTGCTTTTGGGAGTCAAAGTGGGCAATGTGAAAAACTGCAGCAGGCATACGTATATACAGGGAATATTCAAGGCAAACAGAGGGGTAGAGTTATTCTATGCATGAATCAGATTTGAGAAAAGCTAGCCTGGTGGTTAAAGAACACAACCCTGGGAGAGACAGACAGACCAGATTCTGTCCTACTTACTTGTGTGATTTTGACCAAGTTCTTTTATCCTTCTGACTGTTTCTTCATATGGAAAAGAGCTATGGCTGTACATTTAGCACAATATTCTCTTTTGGCAAAGGCTGCTCTGGGTCCATTTGTGTTCTCTGCAACTTAATCTTTTCCGGTGTGTAAGCATTTTTAAGTTGTTTGGTGAAGTATTACATTTGACTTTCAACTGTTCATTACTTTGGGCAAAGCTTATATAATGCGGCAGAGACTAGAACCTATGCAGAGATAGTGAGAGGATGTGATAAGCTTATTCTGCCGGTTTATCAAAAAGTTTAATCTTTTCTCCTCTTCCTCCGCCTGCCACCAAGAGATGAGAAAGAAGGCAGAGCCTGGAAATGCACACCAAGCAATACTTCTGTGTCAGTTTGCCTTTTATTCCTCTGCCAGTACTTCCCAGAGAGATTTCACCAAAAGTGCCTAAGCTTGCCATGGTCATTGCTGTGAAGAACATTTCTCTCTATTGCTAGTCACATCCCCTTTTCCTTCTCCTGGGCGCTTAATGGATGTTTTGGGGGCAGGAAATAAAATTTAAACTAAAACATCAAAAAAAAAAAGAAGAAAGATGAGCTCAAGTAGGCGTTATTGTGGTCCAGATAAGGTTTGGTTTATTCATTCCCTCGATTTGCATTTATCCCCCTTTGTGCCAGGCATGGGGGGAGAGAGAGAAATGTCTTCAAAGAGTCTGTGGTTGTATGGGGGAGGGAGCTGTGGAAATCTGTCATTTAGAAACAGCATGGAAGTGCTAGGGAAAAATTGTTTTGTTCATTTATCTCTCACTCATCCGTTCACCCAGAGCAACTACAAAGGGTTTCACGCGGAGGAACTGGATGCCCTGAACTTGACATTCTCGTGGGGGAAACAACAATGTAAAGCACCAGCAGTGGTAAGTCACCAGTAGTGATTTCAAGCCAGAAGGAACCACTCACCAATGGAGAGAGGGACAGGGTGAGCAGTGACTTGCAGAAAGGAGGGGTTATTTATTCATTCCAACTGCTGAGTTCAAGTTCATCTGGGTGGTTGTGTGGTTCGTGCTTACTGCATCTGTTTTTGGAACGTGGCTCCACCCTCCAAGAAGGGTGAGGATGATCACCCTTCTTTCCTCCTGCTGTGCCCCGGGGTCACCCAGCGAGTGTCTGCAGGGATGATCTGCTCTGTACTGGCTTTTCAGTCCCACTCCCGGGAGAAGAGAGACGAAGCTGTGTCTCCACCGCAGCTTGGCCTGATTCAGTCACTGGGTGAAAAGGTGGGAAGAAGGTCAAGTTCATGAGAACTGATACACTGCAGAGTCATTTAGTCCTGAAGTACCAGTTCTGGTTGCTGGTGAGTTGCTAAATCCAGGGACCTGAATGTAATTCCTCCAGAGCCACTGAGACATCATTTCTAGGCCCATGGCAGGCTGTAGGGGTGCTGACTTTTCTCAGTGCTAAGGAGCAGCCATCTTCTACTGAGAGAGGACTCTGTGTCAGCAGGAACAGAACCACACCAGGCACCGAAAAAGGTTCTGCATCCCAGCATCTCCCAACACAGTGATAGATAAACGGGTAGAAGATGCGACAGGGCAGTCACAATAGAACAGAAGCTTATCCCCAATAAATATGGAAAGATGTTCAACTTCACTACCTAACAAAGAAATTCAAGTTATAAATCTATTTCTTTTTTGCTCATCTCATTGGTAGAAAGTTTTAAGAATGCACAAAATTTGCTGCTAAGGATGTAAGGAAAAGGCTGTTTTCGTCTGTTGCTGCAGATGGGGATGGAAATTGCTGCGAACCTTCTGCAGGGTAATTTGGCAATTTGTGTATCAACAGCCTTAAAATGTTCATACACTTTGAGCCAGTAGTTTTGCTTTTAGCATCTTATCCTAAGGTGAAAGTCAAATTTATGTACAAGACTTATGTTCAAGAATATTCATCTCAGCCAGTAGTGTAATAGAAAAAATATTAGAAGCTACCTAAAAATCCCACAATACGGGGTTGGTTAAATAACGGATGGCCCAACTTAAGAATGGAAAATAAAGACGCAGACGTAGAAAATGGACTTGAGGACACAGGGAAGGGGAAGGGGAAGCTGGGACGAATTGAGAGAGTGGCATGGACTTATATATACTACCAAATGTAAAATAGCTAGCTAGTGGGAAGCAGCCGCGTAGCACAGGGAAATCAGCTCGGTGCTTTGTGACCACCTAGAGGGGTGGGATAGGGAGGGTGGGAGGGAGACACAAGAGGGAGGAGATATGGGGATATATGTGTATGTAGAGCTGATTCACTTTGTTATAAAGCAGAAACTAACACACCATTGTAAAGCAATTATACTCCAATAAAGATGTTTTTTTTAAAAAAGGATGGAAAACAGTTCATTCATTAAAAATGATTTTCTACAAGAATATTTAATGGTGGGAAGATGTAGTGTAAAAGCAGGGTACAAAATACTAGATGGAGTATTTCATTTTGTTAAAATTTAATAATACAAGTGTAGAAAACGTGATTAAGAGAACAGTACTGATTTGACTACGGGACATTTTTTTCTTTAAATTTTTCTGTAATTGGTGTTATAAAGCATCATATATCCTCTCTGCGTCTCAGTTTATGTTCTGTGAAGTGGGACTCATCATATCTACACTGCAGTGCGCTCGGGCAGAGCAGCACAATATTTGAAAGTGCCCTTGACAATGACCAGCCCATTGTAATACTCCAGGACTGGTTATAATATCATTGCCAATGACACACCCATAGTCCGGATATTATCCGTAACGATTACGAAGGTTGTTTATCTCCCTCCACTTTTACTAAGACAAAAAAAGGATTAATTGAAGACTCTTAAGTCATTTTTACTGAGGTTCTTTGTTTTTTTTGTTTTTTTTTTTTTTTTCAAAATACTAATTGTAGGGCTTCCCTGGTGGCGCAGTGGTTGAGACTCTGCCTGCTAATGCACGGGACACGGGTTCGAGCCCTGCTCTGGGAAGATCCCACATGCCGTGGAGCAACTGGGCCCGTGAGCCACAACTACTGAGCCTGCGCGTCTGGAGCCTGTGCTCCGCAACAAGAGAGGCCGCGATAGTGAGCGGCCCGCGCACCGCAATGAAGAGTGGCCCCCGCTCCCCACAACTGGAGAAAGCCCTCACACAGAAACGAAGACCCAACACAGCTAAAAATAAATCAATAAATCAATAAATTTATTAAAAAGAAAAATACTAATTGTAAAGTCTGCAGTGGGTATATAGGTGTTCAACTTTTTTCCAGATTTTACGTTTCTGGTTTTGTTTTTAAATTTTTTATTTATTATTTATTTATTACTTTTATTTTTGGCTGTGTTGGGTCTTCATTTCTGCGCGAGGGCTTTCTTCAGTTGCGGCAAGTGGGGGCCACTCTTCTTCGTGGCGCGCGGGCCTCTCACTATCGCGGCATGTCTTGTTGCGGAGCAGAGGATCTAGACGCTCAGGCTCAGTAGTTGTGGCTCATGGGCCCAGTTGCTCCGCGGCATGTGGGATCTTCCCAGACCAGGGCTCAAACCCGTGTCCCCTGCATTGGCAGGCGGATTCTCAACCACTGCACCACCAGGGAAGCCCCCCCACCCCGATAGTTTTAAAACCAGCCTCAGTCATGCTTGCTTCAAGACTTATCCTGGCATCATGGACCACTGGATACTTTGGCTAGGTGTTAAACTCTCTTGTCCTGTGCCCGAGTCCCATCGTGGTGACTTAGTTGCCATCTAGGGCACTCTTGGCATGAGTCCTAGACATGAATCCAGCTCAATGGCTTGGGCCCTGCTCCCTGCTGGCTGACTGTCCTAATGCCCAGTGCCTCCTTTCTGCTTGGACTTCTGAGGGCCGAAGCCCCAGGACCCTCACTCTGTGTTCCCGGCTCTATTCAATGCCAACGGTACGTCTTTTGCTTGCTGTATGTCCCCTGCCCCAGTACCTCCTACTGGCTTTGACCTTCCTGTTTCAGGTCCTCTTATTGCGACCCTTTGTGTATAAGCCAGATCTGTTTGCCCTTCCTTCAAGGGGAGCTATTTCCCTGGTGTTTCCCTAGATGCTTATGATGAGACCCCTGCCAGAACTACACCAATCAGACCCTCCATGTACACGCTTGGGTCTGAACCCTTTCAGCGAGAGCAGGTTGGAGACCCATATATACATAAATATACAATGTGTACAAATCAAGTATTTTAAAGATTGTAAAGAATTCTTGTGAACGTATTAGGTTAGGGAAGTCAAGCAGGATCATCATATGATGGCATAATCAAGCACATGTATATAACATTTCCTATTTTTATATGATGCCATTTTAATAGATGTGCCCATCTTTTCAAAGTTCTAATCTGTGGCAGTGGGCAGTAGGGGGACGGGGTGGGTCACAGCAGGAAGAGGCATTCGCTGCCTTAGGCAGTTAAACCATTGCTCTCTCTTCAGAATGGCTCAGCCATCAGGATTCTGTGGGGTCTACCTCCTGGCACCGGGCTCCAATCGCCGGATTTTGGGTCTGGGGCAACCCAGATCTTTGTGCGAGTTTTCCGGAGAGTGCTTTCTCTTGGGAGCACGTCTGGGGACTGGCTTCTCTGCGTCCACCTTTGCTGGCGTGGCCAAAGGAACTGCTGCTGCAAAGAAAATCAGAACTGATCAGTCATTTCTGCTGTACACAGTCTCCTGCCAGAATTTCCCTCTCTCATGTCTCTCCCAGTTTCTCGCTGAAGACCTTTAATCTACTTGACATCCAGAACACAGCCTTGGCCCATCACCTCCATGAGTCCCTAGAGAAGGGACACTGGCTGCAAAAGCAATTCCTAGACCCTACGGCTGCAGCACATGAGGAAGTCTCTTCACCGTTTCCAGGGAAAACAGTAGAACCCGAAAGTCATTGCAATCATGAGCCTCTCCATCTCTCCTTTCCACAACAGAGAAAACATTTCTTGCAGTCTGTCACTTCTGAGGCTTTAATGGAAATGTCTTTCAAGTTTCAGAAAAAAATAGTCTAATATAAATTGGTTAAGAACCCCTCCCACCTTGGCAACCCCTCTTGGGCCCCATTTATACTGCCTGTTTCAACCACACTGAACTCTAGCCCTCTGATACTTTTATGTAGATTAGAACAAGGCCAAATGCTGAGGCGGAGGGATCAGGAGACTGAGAACCGTATTCTGGGCACCAAGTCTAGGCTCACATCAACCCAGCCTCCTGGGACACCATCTCCTCAGCCCTCCAGTCTCATTAGCACTTCAACACCCCTCTTGGTTCTTCCGGTCTTCCCATCAATATGGCACCACCCTCTCCGCTAGGAGTAAAAATCATTATAATCCTCTCTCCACCATGAAAGGATGAGATAAAGGCTCAGCAGCAGCCCCCGTGAAACACATGGTCAACACTGTGAAGAGGTGTTACTAAGGCGATTTGGTCCGACACAGAGAAGGAAAGAGACAACTCTGCCCTTAGCCTGATCAGGCCCACAGGAAGGAAGCACACTGGGGGAAGCCTTTGAGAGTGTGGCAATGAGAGAGAACCTTCTTTAGGAGGGGACTCCTTGTTGCCGACCTTGAAAAAGCAAGGATGGGACATTTGTTTAATGGGGCTGTTACAGAGGGGATGTGCCCAGAGGTTAGGCCACCCTGCTTGAGAATCAAAGCACCTTCTAGTCCGAAATGGCTTGAATGCTCCAATCGCCGGATTTTGCGTCTGGGGCAACCCAGATCTTTGTGCGACATTTCCGGAGAGTGCTTTCTCTTGGGAGCACGTCTGGGGACTGGCTTCTCTGCTTCTACCTTTGCTGGCGTGGCCAAAGGAACATCCCCGTAGGCCCGGTAGCCACCAACCAGGCAGTATGTCTCCCCATGCCAGCCCAACTGCGTTTCTCCACACCCTCGGTAGAGGACATGGTAGTGACCAGGGGTAGGGGGAGAAACGGGAGCCACTGCTGCTGCAAAGAAAATCAGAACTGATCAGTCACTTCTGCTGTACACAGCCTCCTGCCAGAATTTCCCTCTCTCACGTCTCTCCCACTTTCTGGCTGAAGACCTTTAATCTACTTGACATCCAAAACACAGCTTTGGCCCATCACCTCTATGAGTCCCTAGAGAAGGGACACTGGCTGCAAAAGCAATTCGTAGAGCCTACGGCTGCAGCACATGAGGAAGTCTCTTCACCGTTTCCAGGGAAAACAGTAGAACCCGAAAATCATTGCAATCATGAGCCTCTCCATCTCTCCCTTCCACACCAGAGAAAACATTTCTTGCAGTCTGTCACTTCTGAGGCTTTAATGGAAATGTCTTTCAAGTTTTGGGAAAAACTAATCTAATATAAATTGGTTAAGGACCCCTCCCACCTTGGCAGCCCCTCTTGGGCCCCATTTATACTGCCTGTTTCAACCACACTGAACTCTAGCCCTCTGATACTTTTATGTAGATTAGAACAAGGCCAAATACTGAGGCCGAGTGATCAGGAGACTGAGACCCGCGTTCTGGGTACCAAGTCTAGGCTCACATCAACCCAGCCTCCTGGGACACCATCTCCTCAGCCCTCCAGTCTCATTAGCACTTCAACACCCCTCTTGGTTCTTCCGGTCTTCCCATCAATATGGCACCACCCTCTCCCCTAGTACTCAGCAGCTCAGGATGGGATGTGTCTGAGGGCACCGATGTAGATGTCTACATGACAGCACAGAGGTGCCTGGGTTTGAAGGTGTGTTTCAAGAGTGGCCCTCTTCCTCAAACTGCTCCATTTACCATTTGCCAACAAAAATGCACTTGTCTTTTGCTAAGAGGCCAATCAGGAAAGGGTCTGAATGGAAGCATCCTGTAGCCCAAAGGGGAAGCTAGATTTATAAAGATCAGGACCATCCTGCACACTTGTCCAGGGATGACCTTTCACTTGTCCTCAAAAGTGAGCACTGTGGGTCCCTGAAGATGTCCCAGGTCATTGGTATTACTTACAGCTGGGAACGCGCTCAGGTATACGTAGTGGGCAAGCCCCACAGGAACATGAGGCAGCCAGGTGAGGTGGTGTGTACACCATGGCTCCTCTAGAGATGCCCGGTCTCGGTGTTTCTGCCGCACTGCCCACCCACGGAACAGAGCTCAGGTTCGAGTAAAGATAGAGGATCCGGTCACACATTCTCCCTCAGACAACCAAAGAGGTTGGAGAACTTCTGGTGGAGAACTGTCAGGGAAGTTTGTCTGAGGGCAGCACTTTGGCAGTTATGCTGCCATGGAAACTGTGAGAAGGCCTGTGAGGTCATCACTACCCAGTGAGGTCATAATAAGGAACCTGTGACTTGGGGGTCAGGCTTCAGGAGGAGGGGCAGTTTTGTGGAGGAGAGCAGGGGGAGGGCAGAGGTACTCTGCCTGGCCCCTCACACCTGGGCCTCCCCACCCATGCCCTAGTCTAGCAGACATCCCAGGTGGGGCGTGCCGGTGGGCTGGCACAGCCCTATTGGCCCCAGGAAGGCAAAGGAGACCCACATTCTGAGATTGGCTTGAGAGGCAAGATTAACGTAAGAGAGAGCTAGGTTGTATGGCACTGACCCTAAGAGGCAGAGATTTGTGTGGACTGGGGAATCAGGGAAGGCTCCTTGGCAGTGGGCCTGAAGGACCAGTGAGATTTGGACCCATGGGGAAGAGAGGGAAGACATTCCAGTTTGGAAGTATAAAAGCAAAGACACATTCACCTCGCCCTTGTCCTGCCCCAAATATAAATTCATAGAACCCTCACATTTTCACAACTGAGGACTGAAGAAAAGCAAGAGGTGAAGGGGCCTACCCAGTGTTACACAGGTAGTGGAGAGGTGTTCTGCTCAATGGTTAGGTTCATGTTGGGGCTCCGGATTTACAACTGATAGGAATGTGAGGACAAGCTCATGCCATTTCAAACATTTCCAAGTGATACTGAGAGAGACGTTAAAGGTGCAAAAGGAGGGTGCTGAATGACCTCACAAAGTGGGAATGGTGGGCCCATTTTCATATGAAATTCAAAACAAGTTCATGACCAAAGGACATAATACAAAATGACAACATAATCATTACACTCCCCTCTCCCCTAGAAGTAAAAATCAGTATAATCCTCCCTCTCTCCACCATGAAAGGATGAGGTAAAGGCTCAGCAGCAGCCCCCGTGAAACACATGGTCACCACTGTGAAGAGGTGTTACTAAGACGATTTGGTCCGACTCAGAGAAGGAAAGAGACAACTCTGCCCTTAGCCTGATCAGGCCCACAGGAAGGAAGCACACTGGGGGCAGCCTTTGAGAGTGTGGCAATGCGAGAGAACCTTCTTTAGGAGGGGACTCCCTGTTGCCGACCTTGAAAAAGCAAGGATAGGACATTCGTTTACTGGGGCTGTTGCAGAGGGGATGTGCCCAGGAGGTAGAGACTGCTTGGACTACTATTTTAGAGGTTGGGCCCCCCTGGTTGAGAACCACAGCACCTTGTATTCCTAAACTGCTTGAATGAGCGGATGCACGTTAGGACAGACGAAGTCAGGCCTCATTGGAGCCGACTGCCTTTGGGAGTGGTAGAAGGTAAAATGGGAAGGGGAATGCTCTGGAGGAGGTTTGTCATGGCAGGTGGGCCAGCACGAGACCATCCAGATTCTCCAAGGCTCCAGAGATGACTTGGCTGGGAGCATCCCTCTGATGTGGTGCGGGGACTCCTACCTTAACAGGACCTGGCTGGGCATCTGCGGGAGGCAGAATAAATGGTTTATTAACTTAAGAGAGCGAGAAACTCACCTGGGGGGTTGCACAAAACCACTTCAAAACACTTGTACCTGGATTCTTGAGCCAACCCTCACAAAACTTATCTAGATCTGGAGTAGGGCTCAGGAAGCTGCACTTTTAATAAGCTTCCTGGGCAGTCCCACCACAGTGGTCCATGGAGAGACTGACCAAATTACTGTGTATTCTCCGTTGCTTTAGGGAGTCAAAGTGGGCAATGTGAAAAACTGCAGCAGGCATACGTATATACAGGGAATATTCAAGGCAAACAGAGGGGTAGAGTTATTCTATGCATGAATCAGATTTGAGAAAAGCTAGCCTGGTGGTTAAAGAACACAACCCTGGGAGAGACAGACAGACCAGATTCTGTCCTACTTACTTGTGTGATTTTGACCAGGTTCTTTTATCCTTCTGACTGTTTCTTCATATGGAAAAGAGCTATGGCTGTACATTTAGCACAATATTCTCTTTTGGCAAAGGCTGCTCTGGGTCCATTTGTGTTCTCTGCAACTTAATCTTTTCCGGTGTGTAAGCATTTTTAAGTTGTTTGGTGAAGTATTACATTTGACTTTCAACTGTTCATTACTTTGGGCAAAGCTTATATAATGCGGCAGAGACTAGAACCTATGCAGAGATAGTGAGAGGATGTGATAAGCTTATTCTGCCGGTTTATCAAAAAGTTTAATCTTTTCTCCTCTTCCTCCGCCTGCCACCAAGAGATGAGAAAGAAGGCAGAGCCTGGAAATGCACACCAAGCAATACTTCTGTGTCAGTTTGCCTTTTATTCCTCTGCCAGTACTTCCCAGAGAGATTTCACCAAAAGTGCCTAAGCTTGCCATGGTCATTGCTGTGAAGAACATTTCTCTCTATTGCTAGTCACATCCCCTTTTCCTTCTCCTGGGCGCTTAATGGATGTTTGGGGGCAGGAAATAAAATTTAAACTAAAACATCAAAAAAAAAAAAGAAGAAAGATGAGCTCAAGTAGGCGTTATTGTGGTCCAGATAAGGTTTGGTTTATTCATTCCCTCGATTTGCATTTATCCCCCTTTGTGCCAGGCATGGGGGGAGAGAGAGAAATGTCTTCAAAGAGTCTGTGGTTGTATGGGGGAGGGAGCTGTGGAAATCTGTCATTTAGAAACAGCATGGAAGTGCTAGGGAAAAATTGTTTTGTTCATTTATCTCTCACTCATCCGTTCACCCAGAGCAACTACAAAGGGTTTCACGCGGAGGAACTGGATGCCCTGAACTTGACATTCTCGTGGGGGAAACAACAATGTAAAGCACCAGCAGTGGTAAGTCACCAGTAGTGATTTCAAGCCAGAAGGAACCACTCACCAATGGAGAGAGGGACAGGGTGAGCAGTGACTTGCAGAAAGGAGGGGTTATTTATTCATTCCAACTGCTGAGTTCAAGTTCATCTGGGTGGTTGTGTGGTTCGTGCTTACTGCATCTGTTTTTGGAACGTGGCTCCACCCTCCACGAAGGGTGAGGATGATCACCCTTCTTTCCTCCTGCTGTGCCCCGGGGTCACCCAGCGAGTGTCTGCAGGGATGATCTGCTCTGTACTGGCTTTTCAGTCCCACTCCCGGGAAAAGAGAGACGAAGCTGTGTCTCCACCGCAGCTTGGCCTGATTCAGTCACTGGGTGAAAAGGTGGGAAGAAGGTCAAGTTCATGAGAACTGATACACTGCAGAGTCATTTAGTCCTGAAGTACCAGTTCTGGTTGCTGGTGAGTTGCTAAATCCAGGGACCTGAATGTAATTCCTCCAGAGCCACTGAGACATCATTTCTAGGCCCATGGCAGGCTGTAGGGGTGCTGACTTTTCTCAGTGCTAAGGAGCAGCCATCTTCTACTGAGAGAGGACTCTGTGTCAGCAGGAACAGAACCACACCAGGCACCGAAAAAGGTTCTGCATCCCAGCATCTCCCAACACAGTGATAGATAAACGGGTAGAAGATGCGACAGGGCAGTCACAATAGAACAGAAGCTTATCCCCAATAAATATGGAAAGATGTTCAACTTCACTACCTAACAAAGAAATTCAAGTTATAAATCTATTTCTTTTTTGCTCATCTCATTGGTAGAAAGTTTTAAGAATGCACAAAATTTGCTGCTAAGGATGTAAGGAAAAGGCTGTTTTCGTCTGTTGCTGCAGATGGGGATGGAAATTGCTGCGAACCTTCTGCAGGGTAATTTGGCAATTTGTGTATCAACAGCCTTAAAATGTTCATACACTTTGAGCCAGTAGTTTTGCTTTTAGCATCTTATCCTAAGGTGAAAGTCAAATTTATGTACAAGACTTATGTTCAAGAATATTCATCTCAGCCAGTAGTGTAATAGAAAAAATATTAGAAGCTACCTAAAAATCCCACAATACGGGGTTGGTTAAATAACGGATGGCCCAACTTAAGAATGGAAAATAAAGACGCAGACGTAGAAAATGGACTTGAGGACACAGGGAAGGGGAAGGGGAAGCTGGGACGAATTGAGAGAGTGGCATGGACTTATATATACTACCAAATGTAAAATAGCTAGCTAGTGGGAAGCAGCCGCGTAGCACAGGGAAATCAGCTCGGTGCTTTGTGACCACCTAGAGGGGTGGGATAGGGAGGGTGGGAGGGAGACGCAAGAGGGAGGAGATATGGGGATATATGTGTATGTAGAGCTGATTCACTTTGTTATAAAGCAGAAACTAACACACCATTGTAAAGCAATTATACTCCAATAAAGATGTTTTTTTTAAAAAAGGATGGAAAACAGTTCATTCATTAAAAATGATTTTCTACAAGAATATTTAATGGTGGGAAGATGTAGTGTAAAAGCAGGGTACAAAATACTAGATGGAGTATTTCATTTTGTTAAAATTTAATAATACAAGTGTAGAAAACGTGATTAAGAGAACAGTACTGATTTGACTACGGGACATTTTTTTCTTTAAATTTTTCTGTAATTGGTGTTATAAAGCATCATATATCCTCTCTGAGTCTCAGTTTATGTTCTGTGAAGTGGGACTCATCATATCTACACTGCAGTGCGCTCGGGCAGAGCAGCACAATATTTGAAAGTGCCCTTGACAATGACCAGCCCATTGTAATACTCCAGGACTGGTTATAATATCATTGCCAATGACACACCCATAGTCCGGATATTATCCGTAACGATTACGAAGGTTGTTTATCTCCCTCCACTTTTACTAAGACAAAAAAAGGATTAATTGAAGACTCTTAAGTCATTTTTACTGAGGTTCTTTGTTTTTTTTTTTTTTTTTTTTTTTTTTCAAAATACTAATTGTAGGGCTTCCCTGGTGGCGCAGTGGTTGAGAATCTGCCTGCTAATGCACGGGACACGGGTTCGAGCCCTGCTCTGGGAAGATCCCACATGCCGTGGAGCAACTGGGCCCGTGAGCCACAACTACTGAGCCTGCGCGTCTGGAGCCTGTGCTCCGCAACAAGAGAGGCCGCGATAGTGAGCGGCCCGCGCACCGCAATGAAGAGTGGCCCCCGCTCCCCACAACTGGAGAAAGCCCTCACACAGAAACGAAGACCCAACACAGCTAAAAATAAATCAATAAATCAATAAATTTATTAAAAAGAAAAATACTAATTGTAAAGTCTGCAGTGGGTATATAGGTGTTCAACTTTTTTCCAGATTTTACGTTTCTGGTTTTGTTTTTAAATTTTTTATTTATTATTTATTTATTACTTTTATTTTTGGCTGTGTTGGGTCTTCATTTCTGCGCGAGGGCTTTCTCCAGTTGCGGCAAGTGGGGGCCACTCTTCTTCGCGGCGCGCGGGCCTCTCACTATCGCGGCCTGTCTTGTTGCGGAGCAGAGGCTCTAGACGCTCAGGCTCAGTAGTTGTGGCTCATGGGCCCAGTTGCTCCGCGGCATGTGGGATCTTCCCATACCAGGGCTCAAACCCGTGTCCCCTGCATTGGCAGGCGGATTCTCAACCACTGCACCACCAGGGAAACCCCCCACCCCGATAGTTTTAAAACCAGCCTCAGTCATGCTTGCTTCAAGACTTATCCTGGCATCATGGACCACTGGATACTTTGGCTAGGTGTTAAACTCTCTTGTCCTGTGCCCGAGTCCCATCGTGGTGACTTAGTTGCCATCTAGGGCACTCTTGGCATGAGTCCTAGACATGAATCCAGCTCAATGGCTTGGGCCCTGCTCCCTGCTGGCTGACTGTCCTAATGCCCAGTGCCTCCTTTCTGCTTGGACTTCTGAGGGCCGCAGCCCCAGGACCCTCACTCTGTGTTCCCGGCTCTATTCAATGCCAACGGTACGTCTTTTGCTTGCTGTATGTCCCCTGCCCCAGTACCTCCTACTGGCTTTGACCTTCCTGTTTCAGGTCCTCTTATTGCGACCCTTTGTGTATAAGCCAGATCTGTTTGCCCTTCCTTCAAGGGGAGCTATTTCCCTGGTGTTTCCCTAGATGCTTATGATGAGACCCCTGCCAGAACTACACCAATCAGACCCTCCATGTACACGCTTGGGTCTGAACCCTTTCAGCGAGAGCAGGTTGGAGACCCATATATACATAAATATACAATGTGTACAAATCAAGTATTTTAAAGATTGTAAAGAATTCTTGTGAACGTATTAGGTTAGGGAAGTCAAGCAGGATCATCATATGATGGCATAATCAAGCACATGTATATAACATTTCCTATTTTTATATGATGCCATTTTAATAGATGTGCCCATCTTTTCAAAGTTCTAATCTGTGGCAGTGGGCAGTAGGGGGACGGGGTGGGTCACAGCAGGAAGAGGCATTCGCTGCCTTAGGCAGTTAAACCATTGCTCTCTCTTCAGAATGGCTCAGCCAGCAGGATTCTGTGGGGTCTACCTCCTGGCACCGGGCTCCAATCGCCGGATTTTGGGTCTGGGGCAACCCAGATCTTTGTGCGAGTTTTCCGGAGAGTGCTTTCTCTTGGGAGCACGTCTGGGGACTGGCTTCTCTGCGTCCACCTTTGCTGGCGTGGCCAAAGGAACTGCTGCTGCAAAGAAAATCAGAACTGATCAGTCATTTCTGCTGTACACAGTCTCCTGCCAGAATTTCCCTCTCCCATGTCTCTCCCAGTTTCTGGCTGAAGACCTTTAATCTACTTGACATCCAGAACACAGCCTTGGCCCATCAGCTCCATGAGTCCCTAGAGAAGGGACACTGGCTGCAAAAGCAATTCCTAGAGCCTACGGCTGCAGCACATGAGGAAGTCTCTTCACCGTTTCCAGGGAAAACAGTAGAACCCGAAAGTCATTGCAATCATGAGCCTCTCCATCTCTCCTTTCCACAACAGAGAAAACATTTCTTGCAGTCTGTCACTTCTGAGGCTTTAATGGAAATGTCTTTCAAGTTTCAGAAAAAAATAGTCTAATATAAATTGGTTAAGAACCCCTCCCACCTTGGCAACCCCTCTTGGGCCCCATTTATACTGCCTGTTTCAACCACACTGAACTCTAGCCCTCTGATACTTTTATGTAGATTAGAACAAGGCCAAATGCTGAGGCGGAGGGATCAGGAGACTGAGAACCGTATTCTGGGCACCAAGTCTAGGCTCACATCAACCCAGCCTCCTGGGACACCATCTCCTCAGCCCTCCAGTCTCATTAGCACTTCAACACCCCTCTTGGTTCTTCCGGTCTTCCCATCAATATGGCACCACCCTCTCCGCTAGGAGTAAAAATCATTATAATCCTCTCTCCACCATGAAAGGATGAGATAAAGGCTCAGCAGCAGCCCCCGTGAAACACATGGTCAACACTGTGAAGAGGTGTTACTAAGGCGATTTGGTCCGACACAGAGAAGGAAAGAGACAACTCTGCCCTTAGCCTGATCAGGCCCACAGGAAGGAAGCACACTGGGGGAAGCCTTTGAGAGTGTGGCAATGAGAGAGAACCTTCTTTAGGAGGGGACTCCTTGTTGCCGACCTTGAAAAAGCAAGGATGGGACATTTGTTTAATGGGGCTGTTACAGAGGGGATGTGCCCAGAGGTTAGGCCACCCTGCTTGAGAATCAAAGCACCTTCTAGTCCGAAATGGCTTGAATGCTCCAATCGCCGGATTTTGCGTCTGGGGCAACCCAGATCTTTGTGCGACATTTCCGGAGAGTGCTTTCTCTTGGGAGCACGTCTGGGGACTGGCTTCTCTGCTTCTACCTTTGCTGGCGTGGCCAAAGGAACATCCCCGTAGGCCCGGTAGCCACCAACCAGGCAGTATGTCTCCCCATGCCAGCCCAACTGCGTTTCTCCACACCCTCGGTAGAGGACATGGTAGTGACCAGGGGTAGGGGGAGAAACGGGAGCCACTGCTGCTGCAAAGAAAATCAGAACTGATCAGTCACTTCTGCTGTACACAGCCTCCTGCCAGAATTTCCCTCTCTCACGTCTCTCCCACTTTCTGGCTGAAGACCTTTAATCTACTTGACATCCAAAACACAGCTTTGGCCCATCACCTCTATGAGTCCCTAGAGAAGGGACACTGGCTGCAAAAGCAATTCGTAGAGCCTGCGGCTGCAGCACATGAGGAAGTCTCTTCACCGTTTCCAGGGAAAACAGTAGAACCCGAAAATCATTGCAATCATGAGCCTCTCCATCTCTCCCTTCCACACCAGAGAAAACATTTCTTGCAGTCTGTCACTTCTGAGGCTTTAATGGAAATGTCTTTCAAGTTTTGGGAAAAACTAATCTAATATAAATTGGTTAAGGACCCCTCCCACCTTGGCAGCCCCTCTTGGGCCCCATTTATACTGCCTGTTTCAACCACACTGAACTCTAGCCCTCTGATACTTTTATGTAGATTAGAACAAGGCCAAATACTGAGGCCGAGTGATCAGGAGACTGAGACCCGCGTTCTGGGTACCAAGTCTAGGCTCACATCAACCCAGCCTCCTGGGACACCATCTCCTCAGCCCTCCAGTCTCATTAGCACTTCAACACCCCTCTTGGTTCTTCCGGTCTTCCCATCAATATGGCACCACCCTCTCCCCTAGTACTCAGCAGCTCAGGATGGGATGTGTCTGAGGGCACCGATGTAGATGTCTACATGACAGCACAGAGGTGCCTGGGTTTGAAGGTGTGTTTCAAGAGTGGCCCTCTTCCTCAAACTGCTCCATTTACCATTTGCCAACAAAAATGCACTTGTCTTTTGCTAAGAGGCCAATCAGGAAAGGGTCTGAATGGAAGCATCCTGTAGCCCAAAGGGGAAGCTAGATTTATAAAGATCAGGACCATCCTGCACACTTGTCCAGGGATGACCTTTCACTTGTCCTCAAAAGTGAGCACTGTGGGTCCCTGAAGATGTCCCAGGTCATTGGTATTACTTACAGCTGGGAACGCGCTCAGGTATACGTAGTGGGCAAGCCCCACAGGAACATGAGGCAGCCAGGTGAGGTGGTGTGTACACCATGGCTCCTCTAGAGATGCCCGGTGTCGGTGTTTCTGCCGCACTGCCCACCCACGGAACAGAGCTCAGGTTCGAGTAAAGATAGAGGATCCGGTCACACATTCTCCCTCAGACAACCAAAGAGGTTGGAGAACTTCTGGTGGAGAACTGTCAGGGAAGTTTGTCTGAGGGCAGCACTTTGGCAGTTATGCTGCCATGGAAACTGTGAGAAGGCCTGTGAGGTCATCACTACCCAGTGAGGTCATAATAAGGAACCTGTGACTTGGGGGTCAGGCTTCAGGAGGAGGGGCAGTTTTGTGGAGGAGAGCAGGGGGAGGGCAGAGGTACTCTGCCTGGCCCCTCACACCTGGGCCTCCCCACCCATGCCCTAGTCTAGCAGACATCCCAGGTGGGGCGTGCCGGTGGGCTGGCACAGCCCTATTGGCCCCAGGAAGGCAAAGGAGACCCACATTCTGAGATTGGCTTGAGAGGCAAGATTAACGTAAGAGAGAGCTAGGTTGTATGGCACTGACCCTAAGAGGCAGAGATTTGTGTGGACTGGGGAATCAGGGAAGGCTCCTTGGCAGTGGGCCTGAAGGACCAGTGAGATTTGGACCCATGGGGAAGAGAGGGAAGACATTCCAGTTTGGAAGTATAAAAGCAAAGACACATTCACCTCGCCCTTGTCCTGCCCCAAATATAAATTCATAGAACCCTCACATTTTCACAACTGAGGACTGAAGAAAAGCAAGAGGTGAAGGGGCCTACCCAGTGTTACACAGGTAGTGGAGAGGTGTTCTGCTCAATGGTTAGGTTCATGTTGGGGCTCCGGATTTACAACTGATAGGAATGTGAGGACAAGCTCATGCCATTTCAAACATTTCCAAGTGATACTGAGAGAGACGTTAAAGGTGCAAAAGGAGGGTGCTGAATGACCTCACAAAGTGGGAATGGTGGGCCCATTTTCATATGAAATTCAAAACAAGTTCATGACCAAAGGACATAATACAAAATGACAACATAATCATTACACTCCCCTCTCCCCTAGAAGTAAAAATCAGTATAATCCTCCCTCTCTCCACCATGAAAGGATGAGGTAAAGGCTCAGCAGCAGCCCCCGTGAAACACATGGTCACCACTGTGAAGAGGTGTTACTAAGACGATTTGGTCCGACTCAGAGAAGGAAAGAGACAACTCTGCCCTTAGCCTGATCAGGCCCACAGGAAGGAAGCACACTGGGGGCAGCCTTTGAGAGTGTGGCAATGCGAGAGAACCTTCTTTAGGAGGGGACTCCCTGTTGCCGACCTTGAAAAAGCAAGGATAGGACATTCGTTTACTGGGGCTGTTGCAGAGGGGATGTGCCCAGGAGGTAGAGACTGCTTGGACTACTATTTTAGAGGTTGGGCCCCCCTGGTTGAGAACCACAGCACCTTGTATTCCTAAACTGCTTGAATGAGCGGATGCACGTTAGGACAGACGAAGTCAGGCCTCATTGGAGCCGACTGCCTTTGGGAGTGGTAGAAGGTAAAATGGGAAGGGGAATGCTCTGGAGGAGGTTTGTCATGGCAGGTGGGCCAGCACGAGACCATCCAGATTCTCCAAGGCTCCAGAGATGACTTGGCTGGGAGCATCCCTCTGATGTGGTGCGGGGACTCCTACCTTAACAGGACCTGGCTGGGCATCTGCGGGAGGCAGAATAAATGGTTTATTAACTTAAGAGAGCGAGAAACTCACCTGGGGGGTTGCACAAAACCACTTCAAAACACTTGTACCTGGATTCTTGAGCCAACCCTCACAAAACTTATCTAGATCTGGAGTAGGGCTCAGGAAGCTGCACTTTTAATAAGCTTCCTGGGCAGTCCCACCACAGTGGTCCATGGAGAGACTGACCAAATTACTGTGTATTCTCCGTTGCTTTAGGGAGTCAAAGTGGGCAATGTGAAAAACTGCAGCAGGCATACGTATATACAGGGAATATTCAAGGCAAACAGAGGGGTAGAGTTATTCTATGCATGAATCAGATTTGAGAAAAGCTAGCCTGGTGGTTAAAGAACACAACCCTGGGAGAGACAGACAGACCAGATTCTGTCCTACTTACTTGTGTGATTTTGACCAGGTTCTTTTATCCTTCTGACTGTTTCTTCATATGGAAAAGAGCTATGGCTGTACATTTAGCACAATATTCTCTTTTGGCAAAGGCTGCTCTGGGTCCATTTGTGTTCTCTGCAACTTAATCTTTTCCGGTGTGTAAGCATTTTTAAGTTGTTTGGTGAAGTATTACATTTGACTTTCAACTGTTCATTACTTTGGGCAAAGCTTATATAATGCGGCAGAGACTAGAACCTATGCAGAGATAGTGAGAGGATGTGATAAGCTTATTCTGCCGGTTTATCAAAAAGTTTAATCTTTTCTCCTCTTCCTCCGCCTGCCACCAAGAGATGAGAAAGAAGGCAGAGCCTGGAAATGCACACCAAGCAATACTTCTGTGTCAGTTTGCCTTTTATTCCTCTGCCAGTACTTCCCAGAGAGATTTCACCAAAAGTGCCTAAGCTTGCCATGGTCATTGCTGTGAAGAACATTTCTCTCTATTGCTAGTCACATCCCCTTTTCCTTCTCCTGGGCGCTTAATGGATGTTTGGGGGCAGGAAATAAAATTTAAACTAAAACATCAAAAAAAAAAAAGAAGAAAGATGAGCTCAAGTAGGCGTTATTGTGGTCCAGATAAGGTTTGGTTTATTCATTCCCTCGATTTGCATTTATCCCCCTTTGTGCCAGGCATGGGGGGAGAGAGAGAAATGTCTTCAAAGAGTCTGTGGTTGTATGGGGGAGGGAGCTGTGGAAATCTGTCATTTAGAAACAGCATGGAAGTGCTAGGGAAAAATTGTTTTGTTCATTTATCTCTCACTCATCCGTTCACCCAGAGCAACTACAAAGGGTTTCACGCGGAGGAACTGGATGCCCTGAACTTGACATTCTCGTGGGGGAAACAACAATGTAAAGCACCAGCAGTGGTAAGTCACCAGTAGTGATTTCAAGCCAGAAGGAACCACTCACCAATGGAGAGAGGGACAGGGTGAGCAGTGACTTGCAGAAAGGAGGGGTTATTTATTCATTCCAACTGCTGAGTTCAAGTTCATCTGGGTGGTTGTGTGGTTCGTGCTTACTGCATCTGTTTTTGGAACGTGGCTCCACCCTCCACGAAGGGTGAGGATGATCACCCTTCTTTCCTCCTGCTGTGCCCCGGGGTCACCCAGCGAGTGTCTGCAGGGATGATCTGCTCTGTACTGGCTTTTCAGTCCCACTCCCGGGAAAAGAGAGACGAAGCTGTGTCTCCACCGCAGCTTGGCCTGATTCAGTCACTGGGTGAAAAGGTGGGAAGAAGGTCAAGTTCATGAGAACTGATACACTGCAGAGTCATTTAGTCCTGAAGTACCAGTTCTGGTTGCTGGTGAGTTGCTAAATCCAGGGACCTGAATGTAATTCCTCCAGAGCCACTGAGACATCATTTCTAGGCCCATGGCAGGCTGTAGGGGTGCTGACTTTTCTCAGTGCTAAGGAGCAGCCATCTTCTACTGAGAGAGGACTCTGTGTCAGCAGGAACAGAACCACACCAGGCACCGAAAAAGGTTCTGCATCCCAGCATCTCCCAACACAGTGATAGATAAACGGGTAGAAGATGCGACAGGGCAGTCACAATAGAACAGAAGCTTATCCCCAATAAATATGGAAAGATGTTCAACTTCACTACCTAACAAAGAAATTCAAGTTATAAATCTATTTCTTTTTTGCTCATCTCATTGGTAGAAAGTTTTAAGAATGCACAAAATTTGCTGCTAAGGATGTAAGGAAAAGGCTGTTTTCGTCTGTTGCTGCAGATGGGGATGGAAATTGCTGCGAACCTTCTGCAGGGTAATTTGGCAATTTGTGTATCAACAGCCTTAAAATGTCATACACTTTGAGCCAGTAGTTTTGCTTTTAGCATCTTATCCTAAGGTGAAAGTCAAATTTATGTACAAGACTTATGTTCAAGAATATTCATCTCAGCCAGTAGTGTAATAGAAAAAATATTAGAAGCTACCTAAAAATCCCACAATACGGGGTTGGTTAAATAACGGATGGCCCAACTTAAGAATGGAAAATAAAGACGCAGACGTAGAAAATGGACTTGAGGACACAGGGAAGGGGAAGGGGAAGCTGGGACGAATTGAGAGAGTGGCATGGACTTATATATACTACCAAATGTAAAATAGCTAGCTAGTGGGAAGCAGCCGCGTAGCACAGGGAAATCAGCTCGGTGCTTTGTGACCACCTAGAGGGGTGGGATAGGGAGGGTGGGAGGGAGACGCAAGAGGGAGGAGATATGGGGATATATGTGTATGTAGAGCTGATTCACTTTGTTATAAAGCAGAAACTAACACACCATTGTAAAGCAATTATACTCCAATAAAGATGTTTTTTTTAAAAAAGGATGGAAAACAGTTCATTCATTAAAAATGATTTTCTACAAGAATATTTAATGGTGGGAAGATGTAGTGTAAAAGCAGGGTACAAAATACTAGATGGAGTATTTCATTTTGTTAAAATTTAATAATACAAGTGTAGAAAACGTGATTAAGAGAACAGTACTGATTTGACTACGGGACATTTTTTTCTTTAAATTTTTCTGTAATTGGTGTTATAAAGCATCATATATCCTCTCTGAGTCTCAGTTTATGTTCTGTGAAGTGGGACTCATCATATCTACACTGCAGTGCGCTCGGGCAGAGCAGCACAATATTTGAAAGTGCCCTTGACAATGACCAGCCCATTGTAATACTCCAGGACTGGTTATAATATCATTGCCAATGACACACCCATAGTCCGGATATTATCCGTAACGATTACGAAGGTTGTTTATCTCCCTCCACTTTTACTAAGACAAAAAAAGGATTAATTGAAGACTCTTAAGTCATTTTTACTGAGGTTCTTTGTTTTTTTTTTTTTTTTTTTTTTTTTCAAAATACTAATTGTAGCGCTTCCCTGGTGGCGCAGTGGTTGAGAATCTGCCTGCTAATGCACGGGACACGGGTTCGAGCCCTGCTCTGGGAAGATCCCACATGCCGTGGAGCAACTGGGCCCGTGAGCCACAACTACTGAGCCTGCGCGTCTGGAGCCTGTGCTCCGCAACAAGAGAGGCCGCGATAGTGAGCGGCCCGCGCACCGCAATGAAGAGTGGCCCCCGCTCCCCACAACTGGAGAAAGCCCTCACACAGAAACGAAGACCCAACACAGCTAAAAATAAATCAATAAATCAATAAATTTATTAAAAAGAAAAATACTAATTGTAAAGTCTGCAGTGGGTATATAGGTGTTCAACTTTTTTCCCGATTTTACGTTTCTGGTTTTGTTTTTAAATTTTTTATTTATTATTTATTTATTACTTTTATTTTTGGCTGTGTTGGGTCTTCATTTCTGCGCGAGGGCTTTCTTCAGTTGCGGCAAGTGGGGGCCACTCTTCTTCGTGGCGCGCGGGCCTCTCACTATCGCGGCATGTCTTGTTGCGGAGCAGAGGATCTAGACGCTCAGGCTCAGTAGTTGTGGCTCATGGGCCCAGTTGCTCCGCGGCATGTGGGATCTTCCCAGACCAGGGCTCAAACCCGTGTCCCCTGCATTGGCAGGCGGATTCTCAACCACTGCACCACCAGGGAAACCCCCCACCCCGATAGTTTTAAAACCAGCCTCAGTCATGCTTGCTTCAAGACTTATCCTGGCATCATGGACCACTGGATACTTTGGCTAGGTGTTAAACTCTCTTGTCCTGTGCCCGAGTCCCATCGTGGTGACTTAGTTGCCATCTAGGGCACTCTTGGCATGAGTCCTAGACATGAATCCAGCTCAATGGCTTGGGCCCTGCTCCCTGCTGGCTGACTGTCCTAATGCCCAGTGCCTCCTTTCTGCTTGGACTTCTGAGGGCCGCAGCCCCAGGACCCTCACTCTGTGTTCCCGGCTCTATTCAATGCCAACGGTACGTCTTTTGCTTGCTGTATGTCCCCTGCCCCAGTACCTCCTACTGGCTTTGACCTTCCTGTTTCAGGTCCTCTTATTGTGACCCTTTGTGTATAAGCCAGATCTGTTTGCCCTTCCTTCAAGGGGAGCTATTTCCCTGGTGTTTCCCTAGATGCTTATGATGAGACCCCTGCCAGAACTACACCAATCAGACCCTCCATGTACACGCTTGGGTCTGAACCCTTTCAGCGAGAGCAGGTTGGAGACCCATATATACATAAATATACAATGTGTACAAATCAAGTATTTTAAAGATTGTAAAGAATTCTTGTGAACGTATTAGGTTAGGGAAGTCAAGCAGGATCATCATATGATGGCATAATCAAGCACATGTATATAACATTTCCTATTTTTATATGATGCCATTTTAATAGATGTGCCCATCTTTTCAAAGTTCTAATCTGTGGCAGTGGGCAGTAGGGGGACGGGGTGGGTCACAGCAGGAAGAGGCATTCGCTGCCTTAGGCAGTTAAACCATTGCTCTCTCTTCAGAATGGCTCAGCCAGCAGGATTCTGTGGGGTCTACCTCCTGGCACCGGGCTCCAATCGCCGGGTTTTGGGTCTGGGGCAACCCAGATCTTTGTGCGAGTTTTCCGGAGAGTGCTTTCTCTTGGGAGCACGTCTGGGGACTGGCTTCTCTGCGTCCACCTTTGCTGGCGTGGCCAAAGGAACTGCTGCTGCAAAGAAAATCAGAACTGATCAGTCATTTCTGCTGTACACAGTCTCCTGCCAGAATTTCCCTCTCCCATGTCTCTCCCAGTTTCTGGCTGAAGACCTTTAATCTACTTGACATCCAGAACACAGCCTTGGCCCATCAGCTCCATGAGTCCCTAGAGAAGGGACACTGGCTGCAAAAGCAATTCCTAGAGCCTACGGCTGCAGCACATGAGGAAGTCTCTTCACCGTTTCCAGGGAAAACAGTAGAACCCGAAAGTCATTGCAATCATGAGCCTCTCCATCTCTCCTTTCCACAACAGAGAAAACATTTCTTGCAGTCTGTCACTTCTGAGGCTTTAATGGAAATGTCTTTCAAGTTTCAGAAAAAAATAGTCTAATATAAATTGGTTAAGAACCCCTCCCACCTTGGCAACCCCTCTTGGGCCCCATTTATACTGCCTGTTTCAACCACACTGAACTCTAGCCCTCTGATACTTTTATGTAGATTAGAACAAGGCCAAATGCTGAGGCGGAGGGATCAGGAGACTGAGAACCGTATTCTGGGCACCAAGTCTAGGCTCACATCAACCCAGCCTCCTGGGACACCATCTCCTCAGCCCTCCAGTCTCATTAGCACTTCAACACCCCTCTTGGTTCTTCCGGTCTTCCCATCAATATGGCACCACCCTCTCCGCTAGGAGTAAAAATCATTATAATCCTCTCTCCACCATGAAAGGATGAGATAAAGGCTCAGCAGCAGCCCCCGTGAAACACATGGTCAACACTGTGAAGAGGTGTTACTAAGGCGATTTGGTCCGACACAGAGAAGGAAAGAGACAACTCTGCCCTTAGCCTGATCAGGCCCACAGGAAGGAAGCACACTGGGGGAAGCCTTTGAGAGTGTGGCAATGAGAGAGAACCTTCTTTAGGAGGGGACTCCTTGTTGCCGACCTTGAAAAAGCAAGGATGGGACATTTGTTTAATGGGGCTGTTACAGAGGGGATGTGCCCAGAGGTTAGGCCACCCTGCTTGAGAATCAAAGCACCTTCTAGTCCGAAATGGCTTGAATGCTCCAATCGCCGGATTTTGCGTCTGGGGCAACCCAGATCTTTGTGCGACATTTCCGGAGAGTGCTTTCTCTTGGGAGCACGTCTGGGGACTGGCTTCTCTGCTTCTACCTTTGCTGGCGTGGCCAAAGGAACATCCCCGTAGGCCCGGTAGCCACCAACCAGGCAGTATGTCTCCCCATGCCAGCCCAACTGCGTTTCTCCACACCCTCGGTAGAGGACATGGTAGTGACCAGGGGTAGGGGGAGAAACGGGAGCCACTGCTGCTGCAAAGAAAATCAGAACTGATCAGTCACTTCTGCTGTACACAGCCTCCTGCCAGAATTTCCCTCTCTCACGTCTCTCCCACTTTCTGGCTGAAGACCTTTAATCTACTTGACATCCAAAACACAGCTTTGGCCCATCACCTCTATGAGTCCCTAGAGAAGGGACACTGGCTGCAAAAGCAATTCGTAGAGCCTACGGCTGCAGCACATGAGGAAGTCTCTTCACCGTTTCCAGGGAAAACAGTAGAACCCGAAAATCATTGCAATCATGAGCCTCTCCATCTCTCCCTTCCACACCAGAGAAAACATTTCTTGCAGTCTGTCACTTCTGAGGCTTTAATGGAAATGTCTTTCAAGTTTTGGGAAAAACTAATCTAATATAAATTGGTTAAGGACCCCTCCCACCTTGGCAGCCCCTCTTGGGCCCCATTTATACTGCCTGTTTCAACCACACTGAACTCTAGCCCTCTGATACTTTTATGTAGATTAGAACAAGGCCAAATACTGAGGCCGAGTGATCAGGAGACTGAGACCCGCGTTCTGGGTACCAAGTCTAGGCTCACATCAACCCAGCCTCCTGGGACACCATCTCCTCAGCCCTCCAGTCTCATTAGCACTTCAACACCCCTCTTGGTTCTTCCGGTCTTCCCATCAATATGGCACCACCCTCTCCCCTAGTACTCAGCAGCTCAGGATGGGATGTGTCTGAGGGCACCGATGTAGATGTCTACATGACAGCACAGAGGTGCCTGGGTTTGAAGGTGTGTTTCAAGAGTGGCCCTCTTCCTCAAACTGCTCCATTTACCATTTGCCAACAAAAATGCACTTGTCTTTTGCTAAGAGGCCAATCAGGAAAGGGTCTGAATGGAAGCATCCTGTAGCCCAAAGGGGAAGCTAGATTTATAAAGATCAGGACCATCCTGCACACTTGTCCAGGGATGACCTTTCACTTGTCCTCAAAAGTGAGCACTGTGGGTCCCTGAAGATGTCCCAGGTCATTGGTATTACTTACAGCTGGGAACGCGCTCAGGTATACGTAGTGGGCAAGCCCCACAGGAACATGAGGCAGCCAGGTGAGGTGGTGTGTACACCATGGCTCCTCTAGAGATGCCCGGTCTCGGTGTTTCTGCCGCACTGCCCACCCACGGAACAGAGCTCAGGTTCGAGTAAAGATAGAGGATCCGGTCACACATTCTCCCTCAGACAACCAAAGAGGTTGGAGAACTTCTGGTGGAGAACTGTCAGGGAAGTTTGTCTGAGGGCAGCACTTTGGCAGTTATGCTGCCATGGAAACTGTGAGAAGGCCTGTGAGGTCATCACTACCCAGTGAGGTCATAATAAGGAACCTGTGACTTGGGGGTCAGGCTTCAGGAGGAGGGGCAGTTTTGTGGAGGAGAGCAGGGGGAGGGCAGAGGTACTCTGCCTGGCCCCTCACACCTGGGCCTCCCCACCCATGCCCTAGTCTAGCAGACATCCCAGGTGGGGCGTGCCGGTGGGCTGGCACAGCCCTATTGGCCCCAGGAAGGCAAAGGAGACCCACATTCTGAGATTGGCTTGAGAGGCAAGATTAACGTAAGAGAGAGCTAGGTTGTATGGCACTGACCCTAAGAGGCAGAGATTTGTGTGGACTGGGGAATCAGGGAAGGCTCCTTGGCAGTGGGCCTGAAGGACCAGTGAGATTTGGACCCATGGGGAAGAGAGGGAAGACATTCCAGTTTCGAAGTATAAAAGCAAAGACACATTCACCTCGCCCTTGTCCTGCCCCAAATATAAATTCATAGAACCCTCACATTTTCACAACTGAGGACTGAAGAAAAGCAAGAGGTGAAGGGGCCTACCCAGTGTTACACAGGTAGTGGAGAGGTGTTCTGCTCAATGGTTAGGTTCATGTTGGGGCTCCGGATTTACAACTGATAGGAATGTGAGGACAAGCTCATGCCATTTCAAACATTTCCAAGTGATACTGAGAGAGACGTTAAAGGTGCAAAATGAGGGTGCTGAATGACCTCACAAAGTGGGAATGGTGGGCCCATTTTCATATGAAATTCAAAACAAGTTCATGACCAAAGGACATAATACAAAATGACAACATAATCATTACACTCCCCTCTCCCCTAGAAGTAAAAATCAGTATAATCCTCCCTCTCTCCACCATGAAAGGATGAGGTAAAGGCTCAGCAGCAGCCCCCGTGAAACACATGGTCACCACTGTGAAGAGGTGTTACTAAGACGATTTGGTCCGACTCAGAGAAGGAAAGAGACAACTCTGCCCTTAGCCTGATCAGGCCCACAGGAAGGAAGCACACTGGGGGCAGCCTTTGAGAGTGTGGCAATGCGAGAGAACCTTCTTTAGGAGGGGACTCCCTGTTGCCGACCTTGAAAAAGCAAGGATAGGACATTCGTTTACTGGGGCTGTTGCAGAGGGGATGTGCCCAGGAGGTAGAGACTGCTTGGACTACTATTTTAGAGGTTGGGCCCCCCTGGTTGAGAACCACAGCACCTTGTATTCCTAAACTGCTTGAATGAGCGGGTGCACGTTAGGACAGACGAAGTAAGGCCTCATTGGAGCCGACTGCCTTTGGGAGTGGTAGAAGGTAAAATGGGAAGGGGAATGCTCTGGAGGAGGTTTGTCATGGCAGGTGGGCCAGCACGAGACCATCCAGATTCTCCAAGGCTCCAGAGATGACTTGGCTGGGAGCATCCCTCTGATGTGGTGCGGGGACTCCTACCTTAACAGGACCTGGCTGGGCATCTGCTGGAGGCAGAATAAATGGTTTATTAACTTAAGAGAGCGAGAAACTCACCTGGGGGGTTGCACAAAACCACTTCAAAACACTTGTACCTGGATTCTTGAGCCAACCCTCACAAAACTTATCTAGATCTGGAGTAGGGCTCGGGAAGCTGCACTTTTAATAAGCTTCCTGGGCAGTCCCACCACAGTGGTCCATGGAGAGACTGACCAAATTACTGTGTATTCTCCGTTGCTTTTGGGAGTCAAAGTGGGCAATGTGAAAAACTGCAGCAGGCATACGTATATACAGGGAATATTCAAGGCAAACAGAGGGGTAGAGTTATTCTATGCATGAATCAGATTTGAGAAAAGCTAGCCTGGTGGTTAAAGAACACAACCCTGGGAGAGACAGACAGACCAGATTCTGTCCTACTTACTTGTGTGATTTTGACCAAGTTCTTTTATCCTTCTGACTGTTTCTTCATATGGAAAAGAGCTTTGGCTGTACATTTAGCACAATATTCTCTTTTGGCAAAGGCTGCTCTGGGTCCATTTGTGTTCTCTGCAACTTAATCTTTTCCGGTGTGTAAGCATTTTTAAGTTGTTTGGTGAAGTATTACATTTGACTTTCAACTGTTCATTACTTTGGGCAAAGCTTATATAATGCGGCAGAGACTAGAACCTATGCAGAGATAGTGAGAGGATGTGATAAGCTTATTCTGCCGGTTTATCAAAAAGTTTAATCTTTTCTCCTCTTCCTCCGCCTGCCACCAAGAGATGAGAAAGAAGGCAGAGCCTGGAAATGCACACCAAGCAATACTTCTGTGTCAGTTTGCCTTTTATTCCTCTGCCAGTACTTCCCAGAGAGATTTCACCAAAAGTGCCTAAGCTTGCCATGGTCATTGCTGTGAAGAACATTTCTCTCTATTGCTAGTCACATCCCCTTTTCCTTCTCCTGGGCGCTTAATGGATGTTTGGGGGCAGGAAATAAAATTTAAACTAAAACATCAAAAAAAAAAAGAAGAAAGATGAGCTCAAGTAGGCGTTATTGTGGTCCAGATAAGGTTTGGTTTATTCATTCCCTCGATTTGCATTTATCCCCCTTTGTGCCAGGCATGGGGGGAGAGAGAGAAATGTCTTCAAAGAGTCTGTGGTTGTATGGGGGAGGGAGCTGTGGAAATCTGTCATTTAGAAACAGCATGGAAGTGCTAGGGAAAAATTGTTTTGTTCATTTATCTCTCACTCATCCGTTCACCCAGAGCAACTACAAAGGGTTTCACGCGGAGGAACTGGATGCCCTGAACTTGACATTCTCGTGGGGGAAACAACAATGTAAAGCACCAGCAGTGGTAAGTCACCAGTAGTGATTTCAAGCCAGAAGGAACCACTCACCAATGGAGAGAGGGACAGGGTGAGCAGTGACTTGCAGAAAGGAGGGGTTATTTATTCATTCCAACTGCTGAGTTCAAGTTCATCTGGGTGGTTGTGTGGTTCGTGCTTACTGCATCTGTTTTTGGAACGTGGCTCCACCCTCCACGAAGGGTGAGGATGATCACCCTTCTTTCCTCCTGCTGTGCCCCGGGGTCACCCAGCGAGTGTCTGCAGGGATGATCTGCTCTGTACTGGCTTTTCAGTCCCACTCCCGGGAAAAGAGAGACGAAGCTGTGTCTCCACCGCAGCTTGGCCTGATTCAGTCACTGGGTGAAAAGGTGGGAAGAAGGTCAAGTTCATGAGAACTGATACACTGCAGAGTCATTTAGTCCTGAAGTACCAGTTCTGGTTGCTGGTGAGTTGCTAAATCCAGGGACCTGAATGTAATTCCTCCAGAGCCACTGAGACATCATTTCTAGGCCCATGGCAGGCTGTAGGGGTGCTGACTTTTCTCAGTGCTAAGGAGCAGCCATCTTCTACTGAGAGAGGACTCTGTGTCAGCAGGAACAGAACCACACCAGGCACCGAAAAAGGTTCTGCATCCCAGCATCTCCCAACACAGTGATAGATAAACGGGTAGAAGATGCGACAGGGCAGTCACAATAGAACAGAAGCTTATCCCCAATAAATATGGAAAGATGTTCAACTTCACTACCTAACAAAGAAATTCAAGTTATAAATCTATTTCTTTTTTGCTCATCTCATTGGTAGAAAGTTTTAAGAATGCACAAAATTTGCTGCTAAGGATGTAAGGAAAAGGCTGTTTTCGTCTGTTGCTGCAGATGGGGATGGAAATTGCTGCGAACCTTCTGCAGGGTAATTTGGCAATTTGTGTATCAACAGCCTTAAAATGTCATACACTTTGAGCCAGTAGTTTTGCTTTTAGCATCTTATCCTAAGGTGAAAGTCAAATTTATGTACAAGACTTATGTTCAAGAATATTCATCTCAGCCAGTAGTGTAATAGAAAAAATATTAGAAGCTACCTAAAAATCCCACAATACGGGGTTGGTTAAATAACGGATGGCCCAACTTAAGAATGGAAAATAAAGACGCAGACGTAGAAAATGGACTTGAGGACACAGGGAAGGGGAAGGGGAAGCTGGGACGAATTGAGAGAGTGGCATGGACTTATATATACTACCAAATGTAAAATAGCTAGCTAGTGGGAAGCAGCCGCGTAGCACAGGGAAATCAGCTCGGTGCTTTGTGACCACCTAGAGGGGTGGGATAGGGAGGGTGGGAGGGAGACGCAAGAGGGAGGAGATATGGGGATATATGTGTATGTAGAGCTGATTCACTTTGTTATAAAGCAGAAACTAACACACCATTGTAAAGCAATTATACTCCAATAAAGATGTTTTTTTTTAAAAAGGATGGAAAACAGTTCATTCATTAAAAATGATTTTCTACAAGAATATTTAATGGTGGGAAGATGTAGTGTAAAAGCAGGGTACAAAATACTAGATGGAGTATTTCATTTTGTTAAAATTTAATAATACAAGTGTAGAAAACGTGATTAAGAGAACAGTACTGATTTGACTACGGGACATTTTTTTCTTTAAATTTTTCTGTAATTGGTGTTATAAAGCATCATATATCCTCTCTGAGTCTCAGTTTATGTTCTGTGAAGTGGGACTCATCATATCTACACTGCAGTGCGCTCGGGCAGAGCAGCACAATATTTGAAAGTGCCCTTGACAATGACCAGCCCATTGTAATACTCCAGGACTGGTTATAATATCATTGCCAATGACACACCCATAGTCCGGATATTATCCGTAACGATTACGAAGGTTGTTTATCTCCCTCCACTTTTACTAAGACAAAAAAAGGATTAATTGAAGACTCTTAAGTCATTTTTACTGAGGTTCTTTGTTTTTTTTTTTTTTTTTTTTTTTTTTTCAAAATACTAATTGTAGGGCTTCCCTGGTGGCGCAGTGGTTGAGAATCTGCCTGCTAATGCACGGGACACGGGTTCGAGCCCTGCTCTGGGAAGATCCCACATGCCGTGGAGCAACTGGGCCCGTGAGCCACAACTACTGAGCCTGCGCGTCTGGAGCCTGTGCTCCGCAACAAGAGAGGCCGCGATAGTGAGCGGCCCGCGCACCGCAATGAAGAGTGGCCCCCGCTCCCCACAACTGGAGAAAGCCCTCACACAGAAACGAAGACCCAACACAGCTAAAAATAAATCAATAAATCAATAAATTTATTAAAAAGAAAAATACTAATTGTAAAGTCTGCAGTGGGTATATAGGTGTTCAACTTTTTTCCCGATTTTACGTTTCTGGTTTTGTTTTTAAATTTTTTATTTATTATTTATTTATTACTTTTATTTTTGGCTGTGTTGGGTCTTCATTTCTGCGCGAGGGCTTTCTTCAGTTGCGGCAAGTGGGGGCCACTCTTCTTCGTGGCGCGCGGGCCTCTCACTATCGCGGCATGTCTTGTTGCGGAGCAGAGGATCTAGACGCTCAGGCTCAGTAGTTGTGGCTCATGGGCCCAGTTGCTCCGCGGCATGTGGGATCTTCCCAGACCAGGGCTCAAACCCGTGTCCCCTGCATTGGCAGGCGGATTCTCAACCACTGCACCACCAGGGAAGCCCCCCCACCCCGATAGTTTTAAAACCAGCCTCAGTCATGCTTGCTTCAAGACTTATCCTGGCATCATGGACCACTGGATACTTTGGCTAGGTGTTAAACTCTCTTGTCCTGTGCCCGAGTCCCATCGTGGTGACTTAGTTGCCATCTAGGGCACTCTTGGCATGAGTCCTAGACATGAATCCAGCTCAATGGCTTGGGCCCTGCTCCCTGCTGGCTGACTGTCCTAATGCCCAGTGCCTCCTTTCTGCTTGGACTTCTGAGGGCCGCAGCCCCAGGACCCTCACTCTGTGTTCCCGGCTCTATTCAATGCCAACGGTACGTCTTTTGCTTGCTGTATGTCCCCTGCCCCAGTACCTCCTACTGGCTTTGACCTTCCTGTTTCAGGTCCTCTTATTGCGACCCTTTGTGTATAAGCCAGATCTGTTTGCCCTTCCTTCAAGGGGAGCTATTTCCCTGGTGTTTCCCTAGATGCTTATGATGAGACCCCTGCCAGAACTACACCAATCAGACCCTCCATGTACACGCTTGGGTCTGAACCCTTTCAGCGAGAGCAGGTTGGAGACCCATATATACATAAATATACAATGTGTACAAATCAAGTATTTTAAAGATTGTAAAGAATTCTTGTGAACGTATTAGGTTAGGGAAGTCAAGCAGGATCATCATATGATGGCATAATCAAGCACATGTATATAACATTTCCTATTTTTATATGATGCCATTTTAATAGATGTGCCCATCTTTTCAAAGTTCTAATCTGTGGCAGTGGGCAGTAGGGGGACGGGGTGGGTCACAGCAGGAAGAGGCATTCGCTGCCTTAGGCAGTTAAACCATTGCTCTCTCTTCAGAATGGCTCAGCCAGCAGGATTCTGTGGGGTCTACCTCCTGGCACCGGGCTCCAATCGCCGGATTTTGGGTCTGGGGCAACCCAGATCTTTGTGCGAGTTTTCCGGAGAGTGCTTTCTCTTGGGAGCACGTCTGGGGACTGGCTTCTCTGCGTCCACCTTTGCTGGCGTGGCCAAAGGAACTGCTGCTGCAAAGAAAATCAGAACTGATCAGTCATTTCTGCTGTACACAGTCTCCTGCCAGAATTTCCCTCTCCCATGTCTCTCCCAGTTTCTGGCTGAAGACCTTTAATCTACTTGACATCCAGAACACAGCCTTGGCCCATCAGCTCCATGAGTCCCTAGAGAAGGGACACTGGCTGCAAAAGCAATTCCTAGAGCCTACGGCTGCAGCACATGAGGAAGTCTCTTCACCGTTTCCAGGGAAAACAGTAGAACCCGAAAGTCATTGCAATCATGAGCCTCTCCATCTCTCCTTTCCACAACAGAGAAAACATTTCTTGCAGTCTGTCACTTCTGAGGCTTTAATGGAAATGTCTTTCAAGTTTCAGAAAAAAATAGTCTAATATAAATTGGTTAAGAACCCCTCCCACCTTGGCAACCCCTCTTGGGCCCCATTTATACTGCCTGTTTCAACCACACTGAACTCTAGCCCTCTGATACTTTTATGTAGATTAGAACAAGGCCAAATGCTGAGGCGGAGGGATCAGGAGACTGAGAACCGTATTCTGGGCACCAAGTCTAGGCTCACATCAACCCAGCCTCCTGGGACACCATCTCCTCAGCCCTCCAGTCTCATTAGCACTTCAACACCCCTCTTGGTTCTTCCGGTCTTCCCATCAATATGGCACCACCCTCTCCGCTAGGAGTAAAAATCATTATAATCCTCTCTCCACCATGAAAGGATGAGATAAAGGCTCAGCAGCAGCCCCCGTGAAACACATGGTCAGCACTGTGAAGAGGTGTTACTAAGGCGATTTGGTCCGACACAGAGAAGGAAAGAGACAACTCTGCCCTTAGCCTGATCAGGCCCACAGGAAGGAAGCACACTGGGGGAAGCCTTTGAGAGTGTGGCAATGAGAGAGAACCTTCTTTAGGAGGGGACTCCTTGTTGCCGACCTTGAAAAAGCAAGGATGGGACATTTGTTTAATGGGGCTGTTACAGAGGGGATGTGCCCAGAGGTTAGGCCACCCTGCTTGAGAATCAAAGCACCTTCTAGTCCGAAATGGCTTGAATGCTCCAATCGCCGGATTTTGCGTCTGGGGCAACCCAGATCTTTGTGCGACATTTCCGGAGAGTGCTTTCTCTTGGGAGCACGTCTGGGGACTGGCTTCTCTGCTTCTACCTTTGCTGGCGTGGCCAAAGGAACATCCCCGTAGGCCCGGTAGCCACCAACCAGGCAGTATGTCTCCCCATGCCAGCCCAACTGCGTTTCTCCACACCCTCGGTAGAGGACATGGTAGTGACCAGGGGTAGGGGGAGAAACGGGAGCCACTGCTGCTGCAAAGAAAATCAGAACTGATCAGTCACTTCTGCTGTACACAGCCTCCTGCCAGAATTTCCCTCTCTCACGTCTCTCCCACTTTCTGGCTGAAGACCTTTAATCTACTTGACATCCAAAACACAGCTTTGGCCCATCACCTCTATGAGTCCCTAGAGAAGGGACACTGGCTGCAAAAGCAATTCGTAGAGCCTACGGCTGCAGCACATGAGGAAGTCTCTTCACCGTTTCCAGGGAAAACAGTAGAACCCGAAAATCATTGCAATCATGAGCCTCTCCATCTCTCCCTTCCACACCAGAGAAAACATTTCTTGCAGTCTGTCACTTCTGAGGCTTTAATGGAAATGTCTTTCAAGTTTTGGGAAAAACTAATCTAATATAAATTGGTTAAGGACCCCTCCCACCTTGGCAGCCCCTCTTGGGCCCCATTTATACTGCCTGTTTCAACCACACTGAACTCTAGCCCTCTGATACTTTTATGTAGATTAGAACAAGGCCAAATACTGAGGCCGAGTGATCAGGAGACTGAGACCCGCGTTCTGGGTACCAAGTCTAGGCTCACATCAACCCAGCCTCCTGGGACACCATCTCCTCAGCCCTCCAGTCTCATTAGCACTTCAACACCCCTCTTGGTTCTTCCGGTCTTCCCATCAATATGGCACCACCCTCTCCCCTAGTACTCAGCAGCTCAGGATGGGATGTGTCTGAGGGCACCGATGTAGATGTCTACATGACAGCACAGAGGTGCCTGGGTTTGAAGGTGTGTTTCAAGAGTGGCCCTCTTCCTCAAACTGCTCCATTTACCATTTGCCAACAAAAATGCACTTGTCTTTTGCTAAGAGGCCAATCAGGAAAGGGTCTGAATGGAAGCATCCTGTAGCCCAAAGGGGAAGCTAGATTTATAAAGATCAGGACCATCCTGCACACTTGTCCAGGGATGACCTTTCACTTGTCCTCAAAAGTGAGCACTGTGGGTCCCTGAAGATGTCCCAGGTCATTGGTATTACTTACAGCTGGGAACGCGCTCAGGTATACGTAGTGGGCAAGCCCCACAGGAACATGAGGCAGCCAGGTGAGGTGGTGTGTACACCATGGCTCCTCTAGAGATGCCCGGTCTCGGTGTTTCTGCCGCACTGCCCACCCACGGAACAGAGCTCAGGTTCGAGTAAAGATAGAGGATCCGGTCACACATTCTCCCTCAGACAACCAAAGAGGTTGGAGAACTTCTGGTGGAGAACTGTCAGGGAAGTTTGTCTGAGGGCAGCACTTTGGCAGTTATGCTGCCATGGAAACTGTGAGAAGGCCTGTGAGGTCATCACTACCCAGTGAGGTCATAATAAGGAACCTGTGACTTGGGGGTCAGGCTTCAGGAGGAGGGGCAGTTTTGTGGAGGAGAGCAGGGGGAGGGCAGAGGTACTCTGCCTGGCCCCTCACACCTGGGCCTCCCCACCCATGCCCTAGTCTAGCAGACATCCCAGGTGGGGCGTGCCGGTGGGCTGGCACAGCCCTATTGGCCCCAGGAAGGCAAAGGAGACCCACATTCTGAGATTGGCTTGAGAGGCAAGATTAACGTAAGAGAGAGCTAGGTTGTATGGCACTGACCCTAAGAGGCAGAGATTTGTGTGGACTGGGGAATCAGGGAAGGCTCCTTGGCAGTGGGCCTGAAGGACCAGTGAGATTTGGACCCATGGGGAAGAGAGGGAAGACATTCCAGTTTGGAAGTATAAAAGCAAAGACACATTCACCTCGCCCTTGTCCTCCCCAAATATAAATTCATAGAACCCTCACATTTTCACAACTGAGGACTGAAGAAAAGCAAGAGGTGAAGGGGCCTACCCAGTGTTACACAGGTAGTGGAGAGGTGTTCTGCTCAATGGTTAGGTTCATGTTGGGGCTCCGGATTTACAACTGATAGGAATGTGAGGACAAGCTCATGCCATTTCAAACATTTCCAAGTGATACTGAGAGAGACGTTAAAGGTGCAAAAGGAGGGTGCTGAATGACCTCACAAAGTGGGAATGGTGGGCCCATTTTCATATGAAATTCAAAACAAGTTCATGACCAAAGGACATAATACAAAATGACAACATAATCATTACACTCCCCTCTCCCCTAGAAGTAAAAATCAGTATAATCCTCCCTCTCTCCACCATGAAAGGATGAGGTAAAGGCTCAGCAGCAGCCCCCGTGAAACACATGGTCACCACTGTGAAGAGGTGTTACTAAGACGATTTGGTCCGACTCAGAGAAGGAAAGAGACAACTCTGCCCTTAGCCTGATCAGGCCCACAGGAAGGAAGCACACTGGGGGCAGCCTTTGAGAGTGTGGCAATGCGAGAGAACCTTCTTTAGGAGGGGACTCCCTGTTGCCGACCTTGAAAAAGCAAGGATAGGACATTCGTTTACTGGGGCTGTTGCAGAGGGGATCTGCCCAGGAGGTAGAGACTGCTTGGACTACTATTTTAGAGGTTGGGCCCCCCTGGTTGAGAACCACAGCACCTTGTATTCCTAAACTGCTTGAATGAGCGGGTGCACGTTAGGACAGACGAAGTCAGGCCTCATTGGAGCCGACTGCCTTTGGGAGTGGTAGAAGGTAAAATGGGAAGGGGAATGCTCTGGAGGAGGTTTGTCATGGCAGGTGGGCCAGCACGAGACCATCCAGATTCTCCAAGGCTCCAGAGATGACTTGGCTGGGAGCATCCCTCTGATGTGGTGCGGGGACTCCTACCTTAACAGGACCTGGCTGGGCATCTGCGGGGGGCAGAATAAATGGTTTATTAACTTAAGAGAGCGAGAAACTCACCTGGGGGGTTGCACAAAACCACTTCAAAACACTTGTACCTGGATTCTTGAGCCAACCCTCACAAAACTTATCTAGATCTGGAGTAGGGCTCAGGAAGCTGCACTTTTAATAAGCTTCCTGGGCAGTCCCACCACAGTGGTCCATGGAGAGACTGACCAAATTACTGTGTATTCTCCGTTGCTTTTGGGAGTCAAAGTGGGCAATGTGAAAAACTGCAGCAGGCATACGTATATACAGGGAATATTCAAGGCAAACAGAGGGGTAGAGTTATTCTATGCATGAATCAGATTTGAGAAAAGCTAGCCTGGTGGTTAAAGAACACAACCCTGGGAGAGACAGACAGACCAGATTCTGTCCTACTTACTTGTGTGATTTTGACCAAGTTCTTTTATCCTTCTGACTGTTTCTTCATATGGAAAAGAGCTATGGCTGTACATTTAGCACAATATTCTCTTTTGGCAAAGGCTGCTCTGGGTCCATTTGTGTTCTCTGCAACTTAATCTTTTCCGGTGTGTAAGCATTTTTAAGTTGTTTGGTGAAGTATTACATTTGACTTTCAACTGTTCATTACTTTGGGCAAAGCTTATATAATGCGGCAGAGACTAGAACCTATGCAGAGATAGTGAGAGGATGTGATAAGCTTATTCTGCCGGTTTATCAAAAAGTTTAATCTTTTCTCCTCTTCCTCCGCCTGCCACCAAGAGATGAGAAAGAAGGCAGAGCCTGGAAATGCACACCAAGCAATACTTCTGTGTCAGTTTGCCTTTTATTCCTCTGCCAGTACTTCCCAGAGAGATTTCACCAAAAGTGCCTAAGCTTGCCATGGTCATTGCTGTGAAGAACATTTCTCTCTATTGCTAGTCACATCCCCTTTTCCTTCTCCTGGGCGCTTAATGGATGTTTTGGGGGCAGGAAATAAAATTTAAACTAAAACATCAAAAAAAAAAAGAAGAAAGATGAGCTCAAGTAGGCGTTATTGTGGTCCAGATAAGGTTTGGTTTATTCATTCCCTCGATTTGCATTTATCCCCCTTTGTGCCAGGCATGGGGGGAGAGAGAGAAATGTCTTCAAAGAGTCTGTGGTTGTATGGGGGAGGGAGCTGTGGAAATCTGTCATTTAGAAACAGCATGGAAGTGCTAGGGAAAAATTGTTTTGTTCATTTATCTCTCACTCATCCGTTCACCCAGAGCAACTACAAAGGGTTTCACGCGGAGGAACTGGATGCCCTGAACTTGACATTCTCCTGGGGGAAACAACAATGTAAAGCACCAGCAGTGGTAAGTCACCAGTAGTGATTTCAAGCCAGAAGGAACCACTCACCAATGGAGAGAGGGACAGGGTGAGCAGTGACTTGCAGAAAGGAGGGGTTATTTATTCATTCCAACTGCTGAGTTCAAGTTCATCTGGGTGGTTGTGTGGTTCGTGCTTACTGCATCTGTTTTTGGAACGTGGCTCCACCCTCCACGAAGGGTGAGGATGATCACCCTTCTTTCCTCCTGCTGTGCCCCAGGGTCACCCAGCGAGTGTCTGCAGGGATGATCTGCTCTGTACTGGCTTTTCAGTCCCACTCCCGGGAAAAGAGAGACGAAGCTGTGTCTCCACCGCAGCTTGGCCTGATTCAGTCACTGGGTGAAAAGGTGGGAAGAAGGTCAAGTTCATGAGAACTGATACACTGCAGAGTCATTTAGTCCTGAAGTACCAGTTCTGGTTGCTGGTGAGTTGCTAAATCCAGGGACCTGAATGTAATTCCTCCAGAGCCACTGAGACATCATTTCTAGGCCCATGGCAGGCTGTAGGGGTGCTGACTTTTCTCAGTGCTAAGGAGCAGCCATCTTCTACTGAGAGAGGACTCTGTGTCAGCAGGAACAGAACCACACCAGGCACCGAAAAAGGTTCTGCATCCCAGCATCTCCCAACACAGTGATAGATAAACGGGTAGAAGATGCGACAGGGCAGTCACAATAGAACAGAAGCTTATCCCCAATAAATATGGAAAGATGTTCAACTTCACTACCTAACAAAGAAATTCAAGTTATAAATCTATTTCTTTTTTGCTCATCTCATTGGTAGAAAGTTTTAAGAATGCACAAAATTTGCTGCTAAGGATGTAAGGAAAAGGCTGTTTTCGTCTGTTGCTGCAGATGGGGATGGAAATTGGTGCGAACCTTCTGCAGGGTAATTTGGCAATTTGTGTATCAACAGCCTTAAAATGTTCATACACTTTGAGCCAGTAGTTTTGCTTTTAGCATCTTATCCTAAGGTGAAAGTCCAATTTATGTACAAGACTTATGTTCAAGAATATTCATCTCAGCCAGTAGTGTAATAGAAAAAATATTAGAAGCTACCTAAAAATCCCACAATACGGGGTTGGTTAAATAACGGATGGCCCAACTTAAGAATGGAAAATAAAGACGCAGACGTAGAAAATGGACTTGAGGACACAGGGAAGGGGAAGGGGAAGCTGGGACGAATTGAGAGAGTGGCATGGACTTATATATACTACCAAATGTAAAATAGCTAGCTAGTGGGAAGCAGCCGCGTAGCACAGGGAAATCAGCTCGGTGCTTTGTGACCACCTAGAGGGGTGGGATAGGGAGGGTGGGAGGGAGACGCAAGAGGGAGGAGATATGGGGATATATGTGTATGTAGAGCTGATTCACTTTGTTATAAAGCAGAAACTAACACACCATTGTAAAGCAATTATACTCCAATAAAGATGTTTTTTTTAAAAAAGGATGGAAAACAGTTCATTCATTAAAAATGATTTTCTACAAGAATATTTAATGGTGGGAAGATGTAGTGTAAAAGCAGGGTACAAAATACTAGATGGAGTATTTCATTTTGTTAAAATTTAATAATACAAGTGTAGAAAACGTGATTAAGAGAACAGTACTGATTTGACTACGGGACATTTTTTTCTTTAAATTTTTCTGTAATTGGTGTTATAAAGCATCATATATCCTCTCTGAGTCTCAGTTTATGTTCTGTGAAGTGGGACTCATCATATCTACACTGCAGTGCGCTCGGGCAGAGCAGCACAATATTTGAAAGTGCCCTTGACAATGACCAGCCCATTGTAATACTCCAGGACTGGTTATAATATCATTGCCAATGACACACCCATAGTCCGGATATTATCCGTAACGATTACGAAGGTTGTTTATCTCCCTCCACTTTTACTAAGACAAAAAAAGGATTAATTGAAGACTCTTAAGTCATTTTTACTGAGGTTCTTTGTTTTTTTTGTTTTTTTTTTTTTTTCAAAATACTAATTGTAGGGCTTCCCTGGTGGCGCAGTGGTTGAGACTCTGCCTGCTAATGCACGGGACACGGGTTCGAGCCCTGCTCTGGGAAGATCCCACATGCCGTGGAGCAACTGGGCCCGTGAGCCACAACTACTGAGCCTGCGCGTCTGGAGCCTGTGCTCCGCAACAAGAGAGGCCGCGATAGTGAGCGGCCCGCGCACCGCAATGAAGAGTGGCCCCCGCTCCCCACAACTGGAGAAAGCCCTCACACAGAAACGAAGACCCAACACAGCTAAAAATAAATCAATAAATCAATAAATTTATTAAAAAGAAAAATACTAATTGTAAAGTCTGCAGTGGGTATATAGGTGTTCAACTTTTTTCCCGATTTTACGTTTCTGGTTTTGTTTTTAAATTTTTTATTTATTATTTATTTATTACTTTTATTTTTGGCTGTGTTGGGTCTTCATTTCTGCGCGAGGGCTTTCTTCAGTTGCGGCAAGTGGGGGCCACTCTTCTTCGTGGCGCGCGGGCCTCTCACTATCGCGGCATGTCTTGTTGCGGAGCAGAGGATCTAGACGCTCAGGCTCAGTAGTTGTGGCTCATGGGCCCAGTTGCTCCGCGGCATGTGGGATCTTCCCAGACCAGGGCTCAAACCCGTGTCCCCTGCATTGGCAGGCGGATTCTCAACCACTGCACCACCAGGGAAGCCCCCCCACCCCGATAGTTTTAAAACCAGCCTCAGTCATGCTTGCTTCAAGACTTATCCTGGCATCATGGACCACTGGATACTTTGGCTAGGTGTTAAACTCTCTTGTCCTGTGCCCGAGTCCCATCGAGGTGACTTAGTTGCCATCTAGGGCACTCTTGGCATGAGTCCTAGACATGAATCCAGCTCAATGGCTTGGGCCCTGCTCCCTGCTGGCTGACTGTCCTAATGCCCAGTGCCTCCTTTCTGCTTGGACTTCTGAGGGCCGAAGCCCCAGGACCCTCACTCTGTGTTCCCGGCTCTATTCAATGCCAACGGTACGTCTTTTGCTTGCTGTATGTCCCCTGCCCCAGTACCTCCTACTGGCTTTGACCTTCCTGTTTCAGGTCCTCTTATTGCGACCCTTTGTGTATAAGCCAGATCTGTTTGCCCTTCCTTCAAGGGGAGCTATTTCCCTGGTGTTTCCCTAGATGCTTATGATGAGACCCCTGCCAGAACTACACCAATCAGACCCTCCATGTACACGCTTGGGTCTGAACCCTTTCAGCGAGAGCAGGTTGGAGACCCATATATACATAAATATACAATGTGTACAAATCAAGTATTTTAAAGATTGTAAAGAATTCTTGTGAACGTATTAGGTTAGGGAAGTCAAGCAGGATCATCATATGATGGCATAATCAAGCACATGTATATAACATTTCCTATTTTTATATGATGCCATTTTAATAGATGTGCCCATCTTTTCAAAGTTCTAATCTGTGGCAGTGGGCAGTAGGGGGACGGGGTGGGTCACAGCAGGAAGAGGCATTCGCTGCCTTAGGCAGTTAAACCATTGCTCTCTCTTCAGAATGGCTCAGCCATCAGGATTCTGTGGGGTCTACCTCCTGGCACCGGGCTCCAATCGCCGGATTTTGGGTCTGGGGCAACCCAGATCTTTGTGCGAGTTTTCCGGAGAGTGCTTTCTCTTGGGAGCACGTCTGGGGACTGGCTTCTCTGCGTCCACCTTTGCTGGCGTGGCCAAAGGAACTGCTGCTGCAAAGAAAATCAGAACTGATCAGTCATTTCTGCTGTACACAGTCTCCTGCCAGAATTTCCCTCTCCCATGTCTCTCCCAGTTTCTGGCTGAAGACCTTTAATCTACTTGACATCCAGAACACAGCCTTGGCCCATCAGCTCCATGAGTCCCTAGAGAAGGGACACTGGCTGCAAAAGCAATTCCTAGAGCCTACGGCTGCAGCACATGAGGAAGTCTCTTCACCGTTTCCAGGGAAAACAGTAGAACCCGAAAGTCATTGCAATCATGAGCCTCTCCATCTCTCCTTTCCACAACAGAGAAAACATTTCTTGCAGTCTGTCACTTCTGAGGCTTTAATGGAAATGTCTTTCAAGTTTCAGAAAAAAATAGTCTAATATAAATTGGTTAAGAACCCCTCCCACCTTGGCAACCCCTCTTGGGCCCCATTTATACTTCCTGTTTCAACCACACTGAACTCTAGCCCTCTGATACTTTTATGTAGATTAGAACAAGGCCAAATGCTGAGGCGGAGGGATCAGGAGACTGAGAACCGTATTCTGGGCACCAAGTCTAGGCTCACATCAACCCAGCCTCCTGGGACACCATCTCCTCAGCCCTCCAGTCTCATTAGCACTTCAACACCCCTCTTGGTTCTTCCGGTCTTCCCATCAATATGGCACCACCCTCTCCGCTAGGAGTAAAAATCATTATAATCCTCTCTCCACCATGAAAGGATGAGATAAAGGCTCAGCAGCAGCCCCCGTGAAACACATGGTCAACACTGTGAAGAGGTGTTACTAAGGCGATTTGGTCCGACACAGAGAAGGAAAGAGACAACTCTGCCCTTAGCCTGATCAGGCCCACAGGAAGGAAGCACACTGGGGGAAGCCTTTGAGAGTGTGGCAATGAGAGAGAACCTTCTTTAGGAGGGGACTCCTTGTTGCCGACCTTGAAAAAGCAAGGATGGGACATTTGTTTAATGGGGCTGTTACAGAGGGGATGTGCCCAGAGGTTAGGCCACCCTGCTTGAGAATCAAAGCACCTTCTAGTCCGAAATGGCTTGAATGCTCCAATCGCCGGATTTTGCGTCTGGGGCAACCCAGATCTTTGTGCGACATTTCCGGAGAGTGCTTTCTCTTGGGAGCACGTCTGGGGACTGGCTTCTCTGCTTCTACCTTTGCTGGCGTGGCCAAAGGAACATCCCCGTAGGCCCGGTAGCCACCAACCAGGCAGTATGTCTCCCCATGCCAGCCCAACTGCGTTTCTCCACACCCTCGGTAGAGGACATGGTAGTGACCAGGGGTAGGGGGAGAAACGGGAGCCACTGCTGCTGCAAAGAAAATCAGAACTGATCAGTCACTTCTGCTGTACACAGCCTCCTGCCAGAATTTCCCTCTCTCACGTCTCTCCCACTTTCTGGCTGAAGACCTTTAATCTACTTGACATCCAAAACACAGCTTTGGCCCATCACCTCTATGAGTCCCTAGAGAAGGGACACTGGCTGCAAAAGCAATTCGTAGAGCCTACGGCTGCAGCACATGAGGAAGTCTCTTCACCGTTTCCAGGGAAAACAGTAGAACCCGAAAATCATTGCAATCATGAGCCTCTCCATCTCTCCCTTCCACACCAGAGAAAACATTTCTTGCAGTCTGTCACTTCTGAGGCTTTAATGGAAATGTCTTTCAAGTTTTGGGAAAAACTAATCTAATATAAATTGGTTAAGGACCCCTCCCACCTTGGCAGCCCCTCTTGGGCCCCATTTATACTGCCTGTTTCAACCACACTGAACTCTAGCCCTCTGATACTTTTATGTAGATTAGAACAAGGCCAAATACTGAGGCCGAGTGATCAGGAGACTGAGACCCGCGTTCTGGGTACCAAGTCTAGGCTCACATCAACCCAGCCTCCTGGGACACCATCTCCTCAGCCCTCCAGTCTCATTAGCACTTCAACACCCCTCTTGGTTCTTCCGGTCTTCCCATCAATATGGCACCACCCTCTCCCCTAGTACTCAGCAGCTCAGGATGGGATGTGTCTGAGGGCACCGATGTAGATGTCTACATGACAGCACAGAGGTGCCTGGGTTTGAAGGTGTGTTTCAAGAGTGGCCCTCTTCCTCAAACTGCTCCATTTACCATTTGCCAACAAAAATGCACTTGTCTTTTGCTAAGAGGCCAATCAGGAAAGGGTCTGAATGGAAGCATCCTGTAGCCCAAAGGGGAAGCTAGATTTATAAAGATCAGGACCATCCTGCACACTTGTCCAGGGATGACCTTTCACTTGTCCTCAAAAGTGAGCACTGTGGGTCCCTGAAGATGTCCCAGGTCATTGGTATTACTTACAGCTGGGAACGCGCTCAGGTATACGTAGTGGGCAAGCCCCACAGGAACATGAGGCAGCCAGGTGAGGTGGTGTGTACACCATGGCTCCTCTAGAGATGCCCGGTCTCGGTGTTTCTGCCGCACTGCCCACCCACGGAACAGAGCTCAGGTTCGAGTAAAGATAGAGGATCCGGTCACACATTCTCCCTCAGACAACCAAAGAGGTTGGAGAACTTCTGGTGGAGAACTGTCAGGGAAGTTTGGCTGAGGGCAGCACTTTGGCAGTTATGCTGCCATGGAAACTGTGAGAAGGCCTGTGAGGTCATCACTACCCAGTGAGGTCATAATAAGGAACCTGTGACTTGGGGGTCAGGCTTCAGGAGGAGGGGCAGTTTTGTGGAGGAGAGCAGGGGGAGGGCAGAGGTACTCTGCCTGGCCCCTCACACCTGGGCCTCCCCACCCATGCCCTAGTCTAGCAGACATCCCACGTGGGGCGTGCCGGTGGGCTGGCACAGCCCTATTGGCCCCAGGAAGGCAAAGGAGACCCACATTCTGAGATTGGCTTGAGAGGCAAGATTAACGTAAGAGAGAGCTAGGTTGTATGGCACTGACCCTAAGAGGCAGAGATTTGTGTGGACTGGGGAATCAGGGAAGGCTCCTTGGCAGTGGGCCTGAAGGACCAGTGAGATTTGGACCCATGGGGAAGAGAGGGAAGACATTCCAGTTTGGAAGTATAAAAGCAAAGACACATTCACCTCGCCCTTGTCCTCCCCAAATATAAATTCATAGAACCCTCACATTTTCACAACTGAGGACTGAAGAAAAGCAAGAGGTGAAGGGGCCTACCCAATGTTACACAGGTAGTGGAGAGGTGTTCTGCTCAATGGTTAGGTTCATGTTGGGGCTCCGGATTTACAACTGATAGGAATGTGAGGACAAGCTCATGCCATTTCAAACATTTCCAAGTGATACTGAGAGAGACGTTAAAGGTGCAAAAGGAGGGTGCTGAATGACCTCACAAAGTGGGAATGGTGGGCCCATTTTCATATGAAATTCAAAACAAGTTCATGACCAAAGGACATAATACAAAATGACAACATAATCATTACACTCCCCTCTCCCCTAGAAGTAAAAATCAGTATAATCCTCCCTCTCTCCACCATGAAAGGATGAGGTAAAGGCTCAGCAGCAGCCCCCGTGAAACACATGGTCACCACTGTGAAGAGGTGTTACTAAGACGATTTGGTCCGACTCAGAGAAGGAAAGAGACAACTCTGCCCTTAGCCTGATCAGGCCCACAGGAAGGAAGCACACTGGGGGCAGCCTTTGAGAGTGTGGCAATGCGAGAGAACCTTCTTTAGGAGGGGACTCCCTGTTGCCGACCTTGAAAAAGCAAGGATAGGACATTCGTTTACTGGGGCTGTTGCAGAGGGGATCTGCCCAGGAGGTAGAGACTGCTTGGACTACTATTTTAGAGGTTGGGCCCCCCTGGTTGAGAACCACAGCACCTTGTATTCCTAAACTGCTTGAATGAGCGGATGCACGTTAGGACAGACGAAGTCAGGCCTCATTGGAGCCGACTGCCTTTGGGAGTGGTAGAAGGTAAAATGGGAAGGGGAATGCTCTGGAGGAGGTTTGTCATGGCAGGTGGGCCAGCACGAGACCATCCAGATTCTCCAAGGCTCCAGAGATGACTTGGCTGGGAGCATCCCTCTGATGTGGTGCGGGGACTCCTACCTTAACAGGACCTGGCTGGGCATCTGCGGGAGGCAGAATAAATGGTTTATTAACTTAAGAGAGCGAGAAACTCACCTGGGGGGTTGCACAAAACCACTTCAAAACACTTGTACCTGGATTCTTGAGCCAACCCTCACAAAACTTATCTAGATCTGGAGTAGGGCTCGGGAAGCTGCACTTTTAATAAGCTTCCTGGGCAGTCCCACCACAGTGGTCCATGGAGAGACTGACCAAATTACTGTGTATTCTCCGTTGCTTTTGGGAGTCAAAGTGGGCAATGTGAAAAACTGCAGCAGGCATACGTATATACAGGGAATATTCAAGGCAAACAGAGGGGTAGAGTTATTCTATGCATGAATCAGATTTGAGAAAAGCTAGCCTGGTGGTTAAAGAACACAACCCTGGGAGAGACAGACAGACCAGATTCTGTCCTACTTACTTGTGTGATTTTGACCAAGTTCTTTTATCCTTCTGACTGTTTCTTCATATGGAAAAGAGCTATGGCTGTACATTTAGCACAATATTCTCTTTTGGCAAAGGCTGCTCTGGGTCCATTTGTGTTCTCTGCAACTTAATCTTTTCCGGTGTGTAAGCATTTTTAAGTTGTTTGGTGAAGTATTACATTTGACTTTCAACTGTTCATTACTTTGGGCAAAGCTTATATAATGCGGCAGAGACTAGAACCTATGCAGAGATAGTGAGAGGATGTGATAAGCTTATTCTGCCGGTTTATCAAAAAGTTTAATCTTTTCTCCTCTTCCTCCGCCTGCCACCAAGAGATGAGAAAGAAGGCAGAGCCTGGAAATGCACACCAAGCAATACTTCTGTGTCAGTTTGCCTTTTATTCCTCTGCCAGTACTTCCCAGAGAGATTTCACCAAAAGTGCCTAAGCTTGCCATGGTCATTGCTGTGAAGAACATTTCTCTCTATTGCTAGTCACATCCCCTTTTCCTTCTCCTGGGCGCTTAATGGATGTTTGGGGGCAGGAAATAAAATTTAAACTAAAACATCAAAAAAAAAAAGAAGAAAGATGAGCTCAAGTAGGCGTTATTGTGGTCCAGATAAGGTTTGGTTTATTCATTCCCTCGATTTGCATTTATCCCCCTTTGTGCCAGGCATGGGGGGAGAGAGAGAAATGTCTTCAAAGAGTCTGTGGTTGTATGGGGGAGGGAGCTGTGGAAATCTGTCATTTAGAAACAGCATGGAAGTGCTAGGGAAAAATTGTTTTGTTCATTTATCTCTCACTCATCCGTTCACCCAGAGCAACTACAAAGGGTTTCACGCGGAGGAACTGGATGCCCTGAACTTGACATTCTCGTGGGGGAAACAACAATGTAAAGCACCAGCAGTGGTAAGTCACCAGTAGTGATTTCAAGCCAGAAGGAACCACTCACCAATGGAGAGAGGGACAGGGTGAGCAGTGACTTGCAGAAAGGAGGGGTTATTTATTCATTCCAACTGCTGAGTTCAAGTTCATCTGGGTGGTTGTGTGGTTCGTGCTTACTGCATCTGTTTTTGGAACGTGGCTCCACCCTCCACGAAGGGTGAGGATGATCACCCTTCTTTCCTCCTGCTGTGCCCCGGGGTCACCCAGCGAGTGTCTGCAGGGATGATCTGCTCTGTACTGGCTTTTCAGTCCCACTCCCGGGAAAAGAGAGACGAAGCTGTGTCTCCACCGCAGCTTGGCCTGATTCAGTCACTGGGTGAAAAGGTGGGAAGAAGGTCAAGTTCATGAGAACTGATACACTGCAGAGTCATTTAGTCCTGAAGTACCAGTTCTGGTTGCTGGTGAGTTGCTAAATCCAGGGACCTGAATGTAATTCCTCCAGAGCCACTGAGACATCATTTCTAGGCCCATGGCAGGCTGTAGGGGTGCTGACTTTTCTCAGTGCTAAGGAGCAGCCATCTTCTACTGAGAGAGGACTCTGTGTCAGCAGGAACAGAACCACACCAGGCACCGAAAAAGGTTCTGCATCCCAGCATCTCCCAACACAGTGATAGATAAACGGGTAGAAGATGCGACAGGGCAGTCACAATAGAACAGAAGCTTATCCCCAATAAATATGGAAAGATGTTCAACTTCACTACCTAACAAAGAAATTCAAGTTATAAATCTATTTCTTTTTTGCTCATCTCATTGGTAGAAAGTTTTAAGAATGCACAAAATTTGCTGCTAAGGATGTAAGGAAAAGGCTGTTTTCGTCTGTTGCTGCAGATGGGGATGGAAATTGCTGCGAACCTTCTGCAGGGTAATTTGGCAATTTGTGTATCAACAGCCTTAAAATGTCATACACTTTGAGCCAGTAGTTTTGCTTTTAGCATCTTATCCTAAGGTGAAAGTCAAATTTATGTACAAGACTTATGTTCAAGAATATTCATCTCAGCCAGTAGTGTAATAGAAAAAATATTAGAAGCTACCTAAAAATCCCACAATACGGGGTTGGTTAAATAACGGATGGCCCAACTTAAGAATGGAAAATAAAGACGCAGACGTAGAAAATGGACTTGAGGACACAGGGAAGGGGAAGGGGAAGCTGGGACGAATTGAGAGAGTGGCATGGACTTATATATACTACCAAATGTAAAATAGCTAGCTAGTGGGAAGCAGCCGCGTAGCACAGGGAAATCAGCTCGGTGCTTTGTGACCACCTAGAGGGGTGGGATAGGGAGGGTGGGAGGGAGACGCAAGAGGGAGGAGATATGGGGATATATGTGTATGTAGAGCTGATTCACTTTGTTATAAAGCAGAAACTAACACACCATTGTAAAGCAATTATACTCCAATAAAGATGTTTTTTTTAAAAAAGGATGGAAAACAGTTCATTCATTAAAAATGATTTTCTACAAGAATATTTAATGGTGGGAAGATGTAGTGTAAAAGCAGGGTACAAAATACTAGATGGAGTATTTCATTTTGTTAAAATTTAATAATACAAGTGTAGAAAACGTGATTAAGAGAACAGTACTGATTTGACTACGGGACATTTTTTTCTTTAAATTTTTCTGTAATTGGTGTTATAAAGCATCATATATCCTCTCTGAGTCTCAGTTTATGTTCTGTGAAGTGGGACTCATCATATCTACACTGCAGTGCGCTCGGGCAGAGCAGCACAATATTTGAAAGTGCCCTTGACAATGACCAGCCCATTGTAATACTCCAGGACTGGTTATAATATCATTGCCAATGACACACCCATAGTCCGGATATTATCCGTAACGATTACGAAGGTTGTTTATCTCCCTCCACTTTTACTAAGACAAAAAAAGGATTAATTGAAGACTCTTAAGTCATTTTTACTGAGGTTCTTTGTTTTTTTTTTTTTTTTTTTTTTTTTCAAAATACTAATTGTAGGGCTTCCCTGGTGGCGCAGTGGTTGAGAATCTGCCTGCTAATGCACGGGACACGGGTTCGAGCCCTGCTCTGGGAAGATCCCACATGCCGTGGAGCAACTGGGCCCGTGAGCCACAACTACTGAGCCTGCGCGTCTGGAGCCTGTGCTCCGCAACAAGAGAGGCCGCGATAGTGAGCGGCCCGCGCACCGCAATGAAGAGTGGCCCCCGCTCCCCACAACTGGAGAAAGCCCTCACACAGAAACGAAGACCCAACACAGCTAAAAATAAATCAATAAATCAATAAATTTATTAAAAAGAAAAATACTAATTGTAAAGTCTGCAGTGGGTATATAGGTGTTCAACTTTTTTCCCGATTTTACGTTTCTGGTTTTGTTTTTAAATTTTTTATTTATTATTTATTTATTACTTTTATTTTTGGCTGTGTTGGGTCTTCATTTCTGCGCGAGGGCTTTCTTCAGTTGCGGCAAGTGGGGGCCACTCTTCTTCGTGGCGCGCGGGCCTCTCACTATCGCGGCATGTCTTGTTGCGGAGCAGAGGATCTAGACGCTCAGGCTCAGTAGTTGTGGCTCATGGGCCCAGTTGCTCCGCGGCATGTGGGATCTTCCCAGACCAGGGCTCAAACCCGTGTCCCCTGCATTGGCAGGCGGATTCTCAACCACTGCACCACCAGGGAAGCCCCCCCACCCCGATAGTTTTAAAACCAGCCTCAGTCATGCTTGCTTCAAGACTTATCCTGGCATCATGGACCACTGGATACTTTGGCTAGGTGTTAAACTCTCTTGTCCTGTGCCCGAGTCCCATCGTGGTGACTTAGTTGCCATCTAGGGCACTCTTGGCATGAGTCCTAGACATGAATCCAGCTCAATGGCTTGGGCCCTGCTCCCTGCTGGCTGACTGTCCTAATGCCCAGTGCCTCCTTTCTGCTTGGACTTCTGAGGGCCGCAGCCCCAGGACCCTCACTCTGTGTTCCCGGCTCTATTCAATGCCAACGGTACGTCTTTTGCTTGCTGTATGTCCCCTGCCCCAGTACCTCCTACTGGCTTTGACCTTCCTGTTTCAGGTCCTCTTATTGCGACCCTTTGTGTATAAGCCAGATCTGTTTGCCCTTCCTTCAAGGGGAGCTATTTCCCTGGTGTTTCCCTAGATGCTTATGATGAGACCCCTGCCAGAACTACACCAATCAGACCCTCCATGTACACGCTTGGGTCTGAACCCTTTCAGCGAGAGCAGGTTGGAGACCCATATATACATAAATATACAATGTGTACAAATCAAGTATTTTAAAGATTGTAAAGAATTCTTGTGAACGTATTAGGTTAGGGAAGTCAAGCAGGATCATCATATGATGGCATAATCAAGCACATGTATATAACATTTCCTATTTTTATATGATGCCATTTTAATAGATGTGCCCATCTTTTCAAAGTTCTAATCTGTGGCAGTGGGCAGTAGGGGGACGGGGTGGGTCACAGCAGGAAGAGGCATTCGCTGCCTTAGGCAGTTAAACCATTGCTCTCTCTTCAGAATGGCTCAGCCAGCAGGATTCTGTGGGGTCTACCTCCTGGCACCGGGCTCCAATCGCCGGATTTTGGGTCTGGGGCAACCCAGATCTTTGTGCGAGTTTTCCGGAGAGTGCTTTCTCTTGGGAGCACGTCTGGGGACTGGCTTCTCTGCGTCCACCTTTGCTGGCGTGGCCAAAGGAACTGCTGCTGCAAAGAAAATCAGAACTGATCAGTCATTTCTGCTGTACACAGTCTCCTGCCAGAATTTCCCTCTCCCATGTCTCTCCCAGTTTCTGGCTGAAGACCTTTAATCTACTTGACATCCAGAACACAGCCTTGGCCCATCAGCTCCATGAGTCCCTAGAGAAGGGACACTGGCTGCAAAAGCAATTCCTAGAGCCTACGGCTGCAGCACATGAGGAAGTCTCTTCACCGTTTCCAGGGAAAACAGTAGAACCCGAAAGTCATTGCAATCATGAGCCTCTCCATCTCTCCTTTCCACAACAGAGAAAACATTTCTTGCAGTCTGTCACTTCTGAGGCTTTAATGGAAATGTCTTTCAAGTTTCAGAAAAAAATAGTCTAATATAAATTGGTTAAGAACCCCTCCCACCTTGGCAACCCCTCTTGGGCCCCATTTATACTGCCTGTTTCAACCACACTGAACTCTAGCCCTCTGATACTTTTATGTAGATTAGAACAAGGCCAAATGCTGAGGCGGAGGGATCAGGAGACTGAGAACCGTATTCTGGGCACCAAGTCTAGGCTCACATCAACCCAGCCTCCTGGGACACCATCTCCTCAGCCCTCCAGTCTCATTAGCACTTCAACACCCCTCTTGGTTCTTCCGGTCTTCCCATCAATATGGCACCACCCTCTCCGCTAGGAGTAAAAATCATTATAATCCTCTCTCCACCATGAAAGGATGAGATAAAGGCTCAGCAGCAGCCCCCGTGAAACACATGGTCAACACTGTGAAGAGGTGTTACTAAGGCGATTTGGTCCGACACAGAGAAGGAAAGAGACAACTCTGCCCTTAGCCTGATCAGGCCCACAGGAAGGAAGCACACTGGGGGAAGCCTTTGAGAGTGTGGCAATGAGAGAGAACCTTCTTTAGGAGGGGACTCCTTGTTGCCGACCTTGAAAAAGCAAGGATGGGACATTTGTTTAATGGGGCTGTTACAGAGGGGATGTGCCCAGAGGTTAGGCCACCCTGCTTGAGAATCAAAGCACCTTCTAGTCCGAAATGGCTTGAATGCTCCAATCGCCGGATTTTGCGTCTGGGGCAACCCAGATCTTTGTGCGACATTTCCGGAGAGTGCTTTCTCTTGGGAGCACGTCTGGGGACTGGCTTCTCTGCTTCTACCTTTGCTGGCGTGGCCAAAGGAACATCCCCGTAGGCCCGGTAGCCACCAACCAGGCAGTATGTCTCCCCATGCCAGCCCAACTGCGTTTCTCCACACCCTCGGTAGAGGACATGGTAGTGACCAGGGGTAGGGGGAGAAACGGGAGCCACTGCTGCTGCAAAGAAAATCAGAACTGATCAGTCACTTCTGCTGTACACAGCCTCCTGCCAGAATTTCCCTCTCTCACGTCTCTCCCACTTTCTGGCTGAAGACCTTTAATCTACTTGACATCCAAAACACAGCTTTGGCCCATCACCTCTATGAGTCCCTAGAGAAGGGACACTGGCTGCAAAAGCAATTCGTAGAGCCTACGGCTGCAGCACATGAGGAAGTCTCTTCACCGTTTCCAGGGAAAACAGTAGAACCCGAAAATCATTGCAATCATGAGCCTCTCCATCTCTCCCTTCCACACCAGAGAAAACATTTCTTGCAGTCTGTCACTTCTGAGGCTTTAATGGAAATGTCTTTCAAGTTTTGGGAAAAACTAATCTAATATAAATTGGTTAAGGACCCCTCCCACCTTGGCAGCCCCTCTTGGGCCCCATTTATACTGCCTGTTTCAACCACACTGAACTCTAGCCCTCTGATACTTTTATGTAGATTAGAACAAGGCCAAATACTGAGGCCGAGTGATCAGGAGACTGAGACCCGCGTTCTGGGTACCAAGTCTAGGCTCACATCAACCCAGCCTCCTGGGACACCATCTCCTCAGCCCTCCAGTCTCATTAGCACTTCAACACCCCTCTTGGTTCTTCCGGTCTTCCCATCAATATGGCACCACCCTCTCCCCTAGTACTCAGCAGCTCAGGATGGGATGTGTCTGAGGGCACCGATGTAGATGTCTACATGACAGCACAGAGGTGCCTGGGTTTGAAGGTGTGTTTCAAGAGTGGCCCTCTTCCTCAAACTGCTCCATTTACCATTTGCCAACAAAAATGCACTTGTCTTTTGCTAAGAGGCCAATCAGGAAAGGGTCTGAATGGAAGCATCCTGTAGCCCAAAGGGGAAGCTAGATTTATAAAGATCAGGACCATCCTGCACACTTGTCCAGGGATGACCTTTCACTTGTCCTCAAAAGTGAGCACTGTGGGTCCCTGAAGATGTCCCAGGTCATTGGTATTACTTACAGCTGGGAACGCGCTCAGGTATACGTAGTGGGCAAGCCCCACAGGAACATGAGGCAGCCAGGTGAGGTGGTGTGTACACCATGGCTCCTCTAGAGATGCCCGGTCTCGGTGTTTCTGCCGCACTGCCCACCCACGGAACAGAGCTCAGGTTCGAGTAAAGATAGAGGATCCGGTCACACATTCTCCCTCAGACAACCAAAGAGGTTGGAGAACTTCTGGTGGAGAACTGTCAGGGAAGTTTGGCTGAGGGCAGCACTTTGGCAGTTATGCTGCCATGGAAACTGTGAGAAGGCCTGTGAGGTCATCACTACCCAGTGAGGTCATAATAAGGAACCTGTGACTTGGGGGTCAGGCTTCAGGAGGAGGGGCAGTTTTGTGGAGGAGAGCAGGGGGAGGGCAGAGGTACTCTGCCTGGCCCCTCACACCTGGGCCTCCCCACCCATGCCCTAGTCTAGCAGACATCCCAGGTGGGGCGTGCCGGTGGGCTGGCACAGCCCTATTGGCCCCAGGAAGGCAAAGGAGACCCACATTCTGAGATTGGCTTGAGAGGCAAGATTAACGTAAGAGAGAGCTAGGTTGTATGGCACTGACCCTAAGAGGCAGAGATTTGTGTGGACTGGGGAATCAGGGAAGGCTCCTTGGCAGTGGGCCTGAAGGACCAGTGAGATTTGGACCCATGGGGAAGAGAGGGAAGACATTCCAGTTTGGAAGTATAAAAGCAAAGACACATTCACCTCGCCCTTGTCCTCCCCAAATATAAATTCATAGAACCCTCACATTTTCACAACTGAGGACTGAAGAAAAGCAAGAGGTGAAGGGGCCTACCCAGTGTTACACAGGTAGTGGAGAGGTGTTCTGCTCAATGGTTAGGTTCATGTTGGGGCTCCGGATTTACAACTGATAGGAATGTGAGGACAAGCTCATGCCATTTCAAACATTTCCAAGTGATACTGAGAGAGACGTTAAAGGTGCAAAAGGAGGGTGCTGAATGACCTCACAAAGTGGGAATGGTGGGCCCATTTTCATATGAAATTCAAAACAAGTTCATGACCAAAGGACATAATACAAAATGACAACATAATCATTACACTCCCCTCTCCCCTAGAAGTAAAAATCAGTATAATCCTCCCTCTCTCCACCATGAAAGGATGAGGTAAAGGCTCAGCAGCAGCCCCCGTGAAACACATGGTCACCACTGTGAAGAGGTGTTACTAAGACGATTTGGTCCGACTCAGAGAAGGAAAGAGACAACTCTGCCCTTAGCCTGATCAGGCCCACAGGAAGGAAGCACACTGGGGGCAGCCTTTGAGAGTGTGGCAATGCGAGAGAACCTTCTTTAGGAGGGGACTCCCTGTTGCCGACCTTGAAAAAGCAAGGATAGGACATTCGTTTACTGGGGCTGTTGCAGAGGGGATCTGCCCAGGAGGTAGAGACTGCTTGGACTACTATTTTAGAGGTTGGGCCCCCCTGGTTGAGAACCACAGCACCTTGTATTCCTAAACTGCTTGAATGAGCGGATGCACGTTAGGACAGACGAAGTCAGGCCTCATTGGAGCCGACTGCCTTTGGGAGTGGTAGAAGGTAAAATGGGAAGGGGAATGCTCTGGAGGAGGTTTGTCATGGCAGGTGGGCCAGCACGAGACCATCCAGATTCTCCAAGGCTCCAGAGATGACTTGGCTGGGAGCATCCCTCTGATGTGGTGCGGGGACTCCTACCTTAACAGGACCTGGCTGGGCATCTGCGGGAGGCAGAATAAATGGTTTATTAACTTAAGAGAGCGAGAAACTCACCTGGGGGGTTGCACAAAACCACTTCAAAACACTTGTACCTGGATTCTTGAGCCAACCCTCACAAAACTTATCTAGATCTGGAGTAGGGCTCGGGAAGCTGCACTTTTAATAAGCTTCCTGGGCAGTCCCACCACAGTGGTCCATGGAGAGACTGACCAAATTACTGTGTATTCTCCGTTGCTTTTGGGAGTCAAAGTGGGCAATGTGAAAAACTGCAGCAGGCATACGTATATACAGGGAATATTCAAGGCAAACAGAGGGGTAGAGTTATTCTATGCATGAATCAGATTTGAGAAAAGCTAGCCTGGTGGTTAAAGAACACAACCCTGGGAGAGACAGACAGACCAGATTCTGTCCTACTTACTTGTGTGATTTTGACCAAGTTCTTTTATCCTTCTGACTGTTTCTTCATATGGAAAAGAGCTATGGCTGTACATTTAGCACAATATTCTCTTTTGGCAAAGGCTGCTCTGGGTCCATTTGTGTTCTCTGCAACTTAATCTTTTCCGGTGTGTAAGCATTTTTAAGTTGTTTGGTGAAGTATTACATTTGACTTTCAACTGTTCATTACTTTGGGCAAAGCTTATATAATGCGGCAGAGACTAGAACCTATGCAGAGATAGTGAGAGGATGTGATAAGCTTATTCTGCCGGTTTATCAAAAAGTTTAATCTTTTCTCCTCTTCCTCCGCCTGCCACCAAGAGATGAGAAAGAAGGCAGAGCCTGGAAATGCACACCAAGCAATACTTCTGTGTCAGTTTGCCTTTTATTCCTCTGCCAGTACTTCCCAGAGAGATTTCACCAAAAGTGCCTAAGCTTGCCATGGTCATTGCTGTGAAGAACATTTCTCTCTATTGCTAGTCACATCCCCTTTTCCTTCTCCTGGGCGCTTAATGGATGTTTGGGGGCAGGAAATAAAATTTAAACTAAAACATCAAAAAAAAAAAGAAGAAAGATGAGCTCAAGTAGGCGTTATTGTGGTCCAGATAAGGTTTGGTTTATTCATTCCCTCGATTTGCATTTATCCCCCTTTGTGCCAGGCATGGGGGGAGAGAGAGAAATGTCTTCAAAGAGTCTGTGGTTGTATGGGGGAGGGAGCTGTGGAAATCTGTCATTTAGAAACAGCATGGAAGTGCTAGGGAAAAATTGTTTTGTTCATTTATCTCTCACTCATCCGTTCACCCAGAGCAACTACAAAGGGTTTCACGCGGAGGAACTGGATGCCCTGAACTTGACATTCTCGTGGGGGAAACAACAATGTAAAGCACCAGCAGTGGTAAGTCACCAGTAGTGATTTCAAGCCAGAAGGAACCACTCACCAATGGAGAGAGGGACAGGGTGAGCAGTGACTTGCAGAAAGGAGGGGTTATTTATTCATTCCAACTGCTGAGTTCAAGTTCATCTGGGTGGTTGTGTGGTTCGTGCTTACTGCATCTGTTTTTGGAACGTGGCTCCACCCTCCACGAAGGGTGAGGATGATCACCCTTCTTTCCTCCTGCTGTGCCCCGGGGTCACCCAGCGAGTGTCTGCAGGGATGATCTGCTCTGTACTGGCTTTTCAGTCCCACTCCCGGGAAAAGAGAGACGAAGCTGTGTCTCCACCGCAGCTTGGCCTGATTCAGTCACTGGGTGAAAAGGTGGGAAGAAGGTCAAGTTCATGAGAACTGATACACTGCAGAGTCATTTAGTCCTGAAGTACCAGTTCTGGTTGCTGGTGAGTTGCTAAATCCAGGGACCTGAATGTAATTCCTCCAGAGCCACTGAGACATCATTTCTAGGCCCATGGCAGGCTGTAGGGGTGCTGACTTTTCTCAGTGCTAAGGAGCAGCCATCTTCTACTGAGAGAGGACTCTGTGTCAGCAGGAACAGAACCACACCAGGCACCGAAAAAGGTTCTGCATCCCAGCATCTCCCAACACAGTGATAGATAAACGGGTAGAAGATGCGACAGGGCAGTCACAATAGAACAGAAGCTTATCCCCAATAAATATGGAAAGATGTTCAACTTCACTACCTAACAAAGAAATTCAAGTTATAAATCTATTTCTTTTTTGCTCATCTCATTGGTAGAAAGTTTTAAGAATGCACAAAATTTGCTGCTAAGGATGTAAGGAAAAGGCTGTTTTCGTCTGTTGCTGCAGATGGGGATGGAAATTGCTGCGAACCTTCTGCAGGGTAATTTGGCAATTTGTGTATCAACAGCCTTAAAATGTCATACACTTTGAGCCAGTAGTTTTGCTTTTAGCATCTTATCCTAAGGTGAAAGTCAAATTTATGTACAAGACTTATGTTCAAGAATATTCATCTCAGCCAGTAGTGTAATAGAAAAAATATTAGAAGCTACCTAAAAATCCCACAATACGGGGTTGGTTAAATAACGGATGGCCCAACTTAAGAATGGAAAATAAAGACGCAGACGTAGAAAATGGACTTGAGGACACAGGGAAGGGGAAGGGGAAGCTGGGACGAATTGAGAGAGTGGCATGGACTTATATATACTACCAAATGTAAAATAGCTAGCTAGTGGGAAGCAGCCGCGTAGCACAGGGAAATCAGCTCGGTGCTTTGTGACCACCTAGAGGGGTGGGATAGGGAGGGTGGGAGGGAGACGCAAGAGGGAGGAGATATGGGGATATATGTGTATGTAGAGCTGATTCACTTTGTTATAAAGCAGAAACTAACACACCATTGTAAAGCAATTATACTCCAATAAAGATGTTTTTTTTAAAAAAGGATGGAAAACAGTTCATTCATTAAAAATGATTTTCTACAAGAATATTTAATGGTGGGAAGATGTAGTGTAAAAGCAGGGTACAAAATACTAGATGGAGTATTTCATTTTGTTAAAATTTAATAATACAAGTGTAGAAAACGTGATTAAGAGAACAGTACTGATTTGACTACGGGACATTTTTTTCTTTAAATTTTTCTGTAATTGGTGTTATAAAGCATCATATATCCTCTCTGAGTCTCAGTTTATGTTCTGTGAAGTGGGACTCATCATATCTACACTGCAGTGCGCTCGGGCAGAGCAGCACAATATTTGAAAGTGCCCTTGACAATGACCAGCCCATTGTAATACTCCAGGACTGGTTATAATATCATTGCCAATGACACACCCATAGTCCGGATATTATCCGTAACGATTACGAAGGTTGTTTATCTCCCTCCACTTTTACTAAGACAAAAAAAGGATTAATTGAAGACTCTTAAGTCATTTTTACTGAGGTTCTTTGTTTTTTTTTTTTTTTTTTTTTTTTTTCAAAATACTAATTGTAGGGCTTCCCTGGTGGCGCAGTGGTTGAGAATCTGCCTGCTAATGCACGGGACACGGGTTCGAGCCCTGCTCTGGGAAGATCCCACATGCCGTGGAGCAACTGGGCCCGTGAGCCACAACTACTGAGCCTGCGCGTCTGGAGCCTGTGCTCCGCAACAAGAGAGGCCGCGATAGTGAGCGGCCCGCGCACCGCAATGAAGAGTGGCCCCCGCTCCCCACAACTGGAGAAAGCCCTCACACAGAAACGAAGACCCAACACAGCTAAAAATAAATCAATAAATCAATAAATTTATTAAAAAGAAAAATACTAATTGTAAAGTCTGCAGTGGGTATATAGGTGTTCAACTTTTTTCCCGATTTTACGTTTCTGGTTTTGTTTTTAAATTTTTTATTTATTATTTATTTATTACTTTTATTTTTGGCTGTGTTGGGTCTTCATTTCTGCGCGAGGGCTTTCTTCAGTTGCGGCAAGTGGGGGCCACTCTTCTTCGTGGCGCGCGGGCCTCTCACTATCGCGGCATGTCTTGTTGCGGAGCAGAGGATCTAGACGCTCAGGCTCAGTAGTTGTGGCTCATGGGCCCAGTTGCTCCGCGGCATGTGGGATCTTCCCAGACCAGGGCTCAAACCCGTGTCCCCTGCATTGGCAGGCGGATTCTCAACCACTGCACCACCAGGGAAGCCCCCCCACCCCGATAGTTTTAAAACCAGCCTCAGTCATGCTTGCTTCAAGACTTATCCTGGCATCATGGACCACTGGATACTTTGGCTAGGTGTTAAACTCTCTTGTCCTGTGCCCGAGTCCCATCGTGGTGACTTAGTTGCCATCTAGGGCACTCTTGGCATGAGTCCTAGACATGAATCCAGCTCAATGGCTTGGGCCCTGCTCCCTGCTGGCTGACTGTCCTAATGCCCAGTGCCTCCTTTCTGCTTGGACTTCTGAGGGCCGCAGCCCCAGGACCCTCACTCTGTGTTCCCGGCTCTATTCAATGCCAACGGTACGTCTTTTGCTTGCTGTATGTCCCCTGCCCCAGTACCTCCTACTGGCTTTGACCTTCCTGTTTCAGGTCCTCTTATTGCGACCCTTTGTGTATAAGCCAGATCTGTTTGCCCTTCCTTCAAGGGGAGCTATTTCCCTGGTGTTTCCTAGATGCTTATGATGAGACCCCTGCCAGAACTACACCAATCAGACCCTCCATGTACACGCTTGGGTCTGAACCCTTTCAGCGAGAGCAGGTTGGAGACCCATATATACATAAATATACAATGTGTACAAATCAAGTATTTTAAAGATTGTAAAGAATTCTTGTGAACGTATTAGGTTAGGGAAGTCAAGCAGGATCATCATATGATGGCATAATCAAGCACATGTATATAACATTTCCTATTTTTATATGATGCCATTTTAATAGATGTGCCCATCTTTTCAAAGTTCTAATCTGTGGCAGTGGGCAGTAGGGGGACGGGGTGGGTCACAGCAGGAAGAGGCATTCGCTGCCTTAGGCAGTTAAACCATTGCTCTCTCTTCAGAATGGCTCAGCCAGCAGGATTCTGTGGGGTCTACCTCCTGGCACCGGGCTCCAATCGCCGGATTTTGGGTCTGGGGCAACCCAGATCTTTGTGCGAGTTTTCCGGAGAGTGCTTTCTCTTGGGAGCACGTCTGGGGACTGGCTTCTCTGCGTCCACCTTTGCTGGCGTGGCCAAAGGAACTGCTGCTGCAAAGAAAATCAGAACTGATCAGTCATTTCTGCTGTACACAGTCTCCTGCCAGAATTTCCCTCTCCCATGTCTCTCACAGTTTCTGGCTGAAGACCTTTAATCTACTTGACATCCAGAACACAGCCTTGGCCCATCAGCTCCATGAGTCCCTAGAGAAGGGACACTGGCTGCAAAAGCAATTCCTAGAGCCTACGGCTGCAGCACATGAGGAAGTCTCTTCAACCGTTTCCAGGGAAAACAGTAGAACCCGAAAGTCATTGCAATCATGAGCCTCTCCTTCTCTCCTTTCCACAACAGAGAAAACATTTCTTGCAGTCTGTCACTTCTGAGGCTTTAATGGAAATGTCTTTCAAGTTTCAGAAAAAAATAGTCTAATATAAATTGGTTAAGAACCCCTCCCACCTTGGCAATCCCTCTTGGGCCCCATTTATACTGCCTGTTTCAACCACACTGAACTCTAGCCCTCTGATACTTTTATGTAGATTAGAACAAGGCCAAATGCTGAGGCGGAGGGATCAGGAGACTGAGAACCGTATTCTGGGCACCAAGTCTAGGCTCACATCAACCCAGCCTCCTGGGACACCATCTCCTCAGCCCTCCAGTCTCATTAGCACTTCAACACCCCTCTTGGTTCTTCCGGTCTTCCCATCAATATGGCACCACCCTCTCCGCTAGGAGTAAAAATCATTATAATCCTCTCTCCACCATGAAAGGATGAGATAAAGGCTCAGCAGCAGCCCCCGTGAAACACATGGTCAGCACTGTGAAGAGGTGTTACTAAGGCGATTTGGTCCGACACAGAGAAGGAAAGAGACAACTCTGCCCTTAGCCTGATCAGGCCCACAGGAAGGAAGCACACTGGGGGAAGCCTTTGAGAGTGTGGCAATGAGAGAGAACCTTCTTTAGGAGGGGACTCCTTGTTGCCGACCTTGAAAAAGCAAGGATGGGACATTTGTTTAATGGGGCTGTTACAGAGGGGATGTGCCCAGAGGTTAGGCCACCCTGCTTGAGAATCAAAGCACCTTCTAGTCCGAAATGGCTTGAATGCTCCAATCGCCGGATTTTGCGTCTGGGGCAACCCAGATCTTTGTGCGACATTTCCGGAGAGTGCTTTCTCTTGGGAGCACGTCTGGGGACTGGCTTCTCTGCTTCTACCTTTGCTGGCGTGGCCAAAGGAACATCCCCGTAGGCCCGGTAGCCACCAACCAGGCAGTATGTCTCCCCATGCCAGCCCAACTGCGTTTCTCCACACCCTCGGTAGAGGACATGGTAGTGACCAGGGGTAGGGGGAGAAACGGGAGCCACTGCTGCTGCAAAGAAAATCAGAACTGATCAGTCACTTCTGCTGTACACAGCCTCCTGCCAGAATTTCCCTCTCTCACGTCTCTCCCACTTTCTGGCTGAAGACCTTTAATCTACTTGACATCCAAAACACAGCTTTGGCCCATCACCTCTATGAGTCCCTAGAGAAGGGACACTGGCTGCAAAAGCAATTCGTAGAGCCTACGGCTGCAGCACATGAGGAAGTCTCTTCACCGTTTCCAGGGAAAACAGTAGAACCCGAAAATCATTGCAATCATGAGCCTCTCCATCTCTCCCTTCCACACCAGAGAAAACATTTCTTGCAGTCTGTCACTTCTGAGGCTTTAATGGAAATGTCTTTCAAGTTTTGGGAAAAACTAATCTAATATAAATTGGTTAAGGACCCCTCCCACCTTGGCAGCCCCTCTTGGGCCCCATTTATACTGCCTGTTTCAACCACACTGAACTCTAGCCCTCTGATACTTTTATGTAGATTAGAACAAGGCCAAATACTGAGGCCGAGTGATCAGGAGACTGAGACCCGCGTTCTGGGTACCAAGTCTAGGCTCACATCAACCCAGCCTCCTGGGACACCATCTCCTCAGCCCTCCAGTCTCATTAGCACTTCAACACCCCTCTTGGTTCTTCCGGTCTTCCCATCAATATGGCACCACCCTCTCCCCTAGTACTCAGCAGCTCAGGATGGGATGTGTCTGAGGGCACCGATGTAGATGTCTACATGACAGCACAGAGGTGCCTGGGTTTGAAGGTGTGTTTCAAGAGTGGCCCTCTTCCTCAAACTGCTCCATTTACCATTTGCCAACAAAAATGCACTTGTCTTTTGCTAAGAGGCCAATCAGGAAAGGGTCTGAATGGAAGCATCCTGTAGCCCAAAGGGGAAGCTAGATTTATAAAGATCAGGACCATCCTGCACACTTGTCCAGGGATGACCTTTCACTTGTCCTCAAAAGTGAGCACTGTGGGTCCCTGAAGATGTCCCAGGTCATTGGTATTACTTACAGCTGGGAACGCGCTCAGGTATACGTAGTGGGCAAGCCCCACAGGAACATGAGGCAGCCAGGTGAGGTGGTGTGTACACCATGGCTCCTCTAGAGATGCCCGGTCTCGGTGTTTCTGCCGCACTGCCCACCCACGGAACAGAGCTCAGGTTCGAGTAAAGATAGAGGATCCGGTCACACATTCTCCCTCAGACAACCAAAGAGGTTGGAGAACTTCTGGTGGAGAACTGTCAGGGAAGTTTGGCTGAGGGCAGCACTTTGGCAGTTATGCTGCCATGGAAACTGTGAGAAGGCCTGTGAGGTCATCACTACTCAGTGAGGTCATAATAAGGAACCTGTGACTTGGGGGTCAGGCTTCAGGAGGAGGGGCAGTTTTGTGGAGGAGAGCAGGGGGAGGGCAGAGGTACTCTGCCTGGCCCCTCACACCTGGGCCTCCCCACCCATGCCCTAGTCTAGCAGACATCCCAGGTGGGGCGTGCCGGTGGGCTGGCACAGCCCTATTGGCCCCAGGAAGGCAAAGGAGACCCACATTCTGAGATTGGCTTGAGAGGCAAGATTAACGTAAGAGAGAGCTAGGTTGTATGGCACTGACCCTAAGAGGCAGAGATTTGTGTGGACTGGGGAATCAGGGAAGGCTCCTTGGCAGTGGGCCTGAAGGACCAGTGAGATTTGGACCCATGGGGAAGAGAGGGAAGACATTCCAGTTTGGAAGTATAAAAGCAAAGACACATTCACCTCGCCCTTGTCCTCCCCAAATATAAATTCATAGAACCCTCACATTTTCACAACTGAGGACTGAAGAAAAGCAAGAGGTGAAGGGGCCTACCCAGTGTTACACAGGTAGTGGAGAGGTGTTCTGCTCAATGGTTAGGTTCATGTTGGGGCTCCGGATTTACAACTGATAGGAATGTGAGGACAAGCTCATGCCATTTCAAACATTTCCAAGTGATACTGAGAGAGACGTTAAAGGTGCAAAAGGAGGGTGCTGAATGACCTCACAAAGTGGGAATGGTGGGCCCATTTTCATATGAAATTCAAAACAAGTTCATGACCAAAGGACATAATACAAAATGACAACATAATCATTACACTCCCCTCTCCCCTAGAAGTAAAAATCAGTATAATCCTCCCTCTCTCCACCATGAAAGGATGAGGTAAAGGCTCAGCAGCAGCCCCCGTGAAACACATGGTCACCACTGTGAAGAGGTGTTACTAAGACGATTTGGTCCGACTCAGAGAAGGAAAGAGACAACTCTGCCCTTAGCCTGATCAGGCCCACAGGAAGGAAGCACACTGGGGGCAGCCTTTGAGAGTGTGGCAATGCGAGAGAACCTTCTTTAGGAGGGGACTCCCTGTTGCCGACCTTGAAAAAGCAAGGATAGGACATTCGTTTACTGGGGCTGTTGCAGAGGGGATCTGCCCAGGAGGTAGAGACTGCTTGGACTACTATTTTAGAGGTTGGGCCCCCCTGGTTGAGAACCACAGCACCTTGTATTCCTAAACTGCTTGAATGAGCGGGTGCACGTTAGGACAGACGAAGTCAGGCCTCATTGGAGCCGACTGCCTTTGGGAGTGGTAGAAGGTAAAATGGGAAGGGGAATGCTCTGGAGGAGGTTTGTCATGGCAGGTGGGCCAGCACGAGACCATCCAGATTCTCCAAGGCTCCAGAGATGACTTGGCTGGGAGCATCCCTCTGATGTGGTGCGGGGACTCCTACCTTAACAGGACCTGGCTGGGCATCTGCGGGAGGCAGAATAAATGGTTTATTAACTTAAGAGAGCGAGAAACTCACCTGGGGGGTTGCACAAAACCACTTCAAAACACTTGTACCTGGATTCTTGAGCCAACCCTCACAAAACTTATCTAGATCTGGAGTAGGGCTCGGGAAGCTGCACTTTTAATAAGCTTCCTGGGCAGTCCCACCACAGTGGTCCATGGAGAGACTGACCAAATTACTGTGTATTCTCCGTTGCTTTTGGGAGTCAAAGTGGGCAATGTGAAAAACTGCAGCAGGCATACGTATATACAGGGAATATTCAAGGCAAACAGAGGGGTAGAGTTATTCTATGCATGAATCAGATTTGAGAAAAGCTAGCCTGGTGGTTAAAGAACACAACCCTGGGAGAGACAGACAGACCAGATTCTGTCCTACTTACTTGTGTGATTTTGACCAAGTTCTTTTATCCTTCTGACTGTTTCTTCATATGGAAAAGAGCTATGGCTGTACATTTAGCACAATATTCTCTTTTGGCAAAGGCTGCTCTGGGTCCATTTGTGTTCTCTGCAACTTAATCTTTTCCGGTGTGTAAGCATTTTTAAGTTGTTTGGTGAAGTATTACATTTGACTTTCAACTGTTCATTACTTTGGGCAAAGCTTATATAATGCGGCAGAGACTAGAACCTATGCAGAGATAGTGAGAGGATGTGATAAGCTTATTCTGCCGGTTTATCAAAAAGTTTAATCTTTTCTCCTCTTCCTCCGCCTGCCACCAAGAGATGAGAAAGAAGGCAGAGCCTGGAAATGCACACCAAGCAATACTTCTGTGTCAGTTTGCCTTTTATTCCTCTGCCAGTACTTCCCAGAGAGATTTCACCAAAAGTGCCTAAGCTTGCCATGGTCATTGCTGTGAAGAACATTTCTCTCTATTGCTAGTCACATCCCCTTTTCCTTCTCCTGGGCGCTTAATGGATGTTTTGGGGGCAGGAAATAAAATTTAAACTAAAACATCAAAAAAAAAAAGAAGAAAGATGAGCTCAAGTAGGCGTTATTGTGGTCCAGATAAGGTTTGGTTTATTCATTCCCTCGATTTGCATTTATCCCCCTTTGTGCCAGGCATGGGGGGAGAGAGAGAAATGTCTTCAAAGAGTCTGTGGTTGTATGGGGGAGGGAGCTGTGGAAATCTGTCATTTAGAAACAGCATGGAAGTGCTAGGGAAAAATTGTTTTGTTCATTTATCTCTCACTCATCCGTTCACCCAGAGCAACTACAAAGGGTTTCACGCGGAGGAACTGGATGCCCTGAACTTGACATTCTCCTGGGGGAAACAACAATGTAAAGCACCAGCAGTGGTAAGTCACCAGTAGTGATTTCAAGCCAGAAGGAACCACTCACCAATGGAGAGAGGGACAGGGTGAGCAGTGACTTGCAGAAAGGAGGGGTTATTTATTCATTCCAACTGCTGAGTTCAAGTTCATCTGGGTGGTTGTGTGGTTCGTGCTTACTGCATCTGTTTTTGGAACGTGGCTCCACCCTCCACGAAGGGTGAGGATGATCACCCTTCTTTCCTCCTGCTGTGCCCCAGGGTCACCCAGCGAGTGTCTGCAGGGATGATCTGCTCTGTACTGGCTTTTCAGTCCCACTCCCGGGAAAAGAGAGACGAAGCTGTGTCTCCACCGCAGCTTGGCCTGATTCAGTCACTGGGTGAAAAGGTGGGAAGAAGGTCAAGTTCATGAGAACTGATACACTGCAGAGTCATTTAGTCCTGAAGTACCAGTTCTGGTTGCTGGTGAGTTGCTAAATCCAGGGACCTGAATGTAATTCCTCCAGAGCCACTGAGACATCATTTCTAGGCCCATGGCAGGCTGTAGGGGTGCTGACTTTTCTCAGTGCTAAGGAGCAGCCATCTTCTACTGAGAGAGGACTCTGTGTCAGCAGGAACAGAACCACACCAGGCACCGAAAAAGGTTCTGCATCCCAGCATCTCCCAACACAGTGATAGATAAACGGGTAGAAGATGCGACAGGGCAGTCACAATAGAACAGAAGCTTATCCCCAATAAATATGGAAAGATGTTCAACTTCACTACCTAACAAAGAAATTCAAGTTATAAATCTATTTCTTTTTTGCTCATCTCATTGGTAGAAAGTTTTAAGAATGCACAAAATTTGCTGCTAAGGATGTAAGGAAAAGGCTGTTTTCGTCTGTTGCTGCAGATGGGGATGGAAATTGCTGCGAACCTTCTGCAGGGTAATTTGGCAATTTGTGTATCAACAGCCTTAAAATGTTCATACACTTTGAGCCAGTAGTTTTGCTTTTAGCATCTTATCCTAAGGTGAAAGTCCAATTTATGTACAAGACTTATGTTCAAGAATATTCATCTCAGCCAGTAGTGTAATAGAAAAAATATTAGAAGCTACCTAAAAATCCCACAATACGGGGTTGGTTAAATAACGGATGGCCCAACTTAAGAATGGAAAATAAAGACGCAGACGTAGAAAATGGACTTGAGGACACAGGGAAGGGGAAGGGGAAGCTGGGACGAATTGAGAGAGTGGCATGGACTTATATATACTACCAAATGTAAAATAGCTAGCTAGTGGGAAGCAGCCGCGTAGCACAGGGAAATCAGCTCGGTGCTTTGTGACCACCTAGAGGGGTGGGATAGGGAGGGTGGGAGGGAGACGCAAGAGGGAGGAGATATGGGGATATATGTGTATGTAGAGCTGATTCACTTTGTTATAAAGCAGAAACTAACACACCATTGTAAAGCAATTATACTCCAATAAAGATGTTTTTTTTAAAAAAGGATGGAAAACAGTTCATTCATTAAAAATGATTTTCTACAAGAATATTTAATGGTGGGAAGATGTAGTGTAAAAGCAGGGTACAAAATACTAGATGGAGTATTTCATTTTGTTAAAATTTAATAATACAAGTGTAGAAAACGTGATTAAGAGAACAGTACTGATTTGACTACGGGACATTTTTTTCTTTAAATTTTTCTGTAATTGGTGTTATAAAGCATCATATATCCTCTCTGAGTCTCAGTTTATGTTCTGTGAAGTGGGACTCATCATATCTACACTGCAGTGCGCTCGGGCAGAGCAGCACAATATTTGAAAGTGCCCTTGACAATGACCAGCCCATTGTAATACTCCAGGACTGGTTATAATATCATTGCCAATGACACACCCATAGTCCGGATATTATCCGTAACGATTACGAAGGTTGTTTATCTCCCTCCACTTTTACTAAGACAAAAAAAGGATTAATTGAAGACTCTTAAGTCATTTTTACTGAGGTTCTTTGTTTTTTTTGTTTTTTTTTTTTTTTCAAAATACTAATTGTAGGGCTTCCCTGGTGGCGCAGTGGTTGAGACTCTGCCTGCTAATGCACGGGACACGGGTTCGAGCCCTGCTCTGGGAAGATCCCACATGCCGTGGAGCAACTGGGCCCGTGAGCCACAACTACTGAGCCTGCGCGTCTGGAGCCTGTGCTCCGCAACAAGAGAGGCCGCGATAGTGAGCGGCCCGCGCACCGCAATGAAGAGTGGCCCCCGCTCCCCACAACTGGAGAAAGCCCTCACACAGAAACGAAGACCCAACACAGCTAAAAATAAATCAATAAATCAATAAATTTATTAAAAAGAAAAATACTAATTGTAAAGTCTGCAGTGGGTATATAGGTGTTCAACTTTTTTCCCGATTTTACGTTTCTGGTTTTGTTTTTAAATTTTTTATTTATTATTTATTTATTACTTTTATTTTTGGCTGTGTTGGGTCTTCATTTCTGCGCGAGGGCTTTCTTCAGTTGCGGCAAGTGGGGGCCACTCTTCTTCGTGGCGCGCGGGCCTCTCACTATCGCGGCCTGTCTTGTTGCGGAGCAGAGGATCTAGACGCTCAGGCTCAGTAGTTGTGGCTCATGGGCCCAGTTGCTCCGCGGCATGTGGGATCTTCCCAGACCAGGGCTCAAACCCGTGTCCCCTGCATTGGCAGGCGGATTCTCAACCACTGCACCACCAGGGAAGCCCCCCCACCCCGATAGTTTTAAAACCAGCCTCAGTCATGCTTGCTTCAAGACTTATCCTGGCATCATGGACCACTGGATACTTTGGCTAGGTGTTAAACTCTCTTGTCCTGTGCCCGAGTCCCATCGAGGTGACTTAGTTGCCATCTAGGGCACTCTTGGCATGAGTCCTAGACATGAATCCAGCTCAATGGCTTGGGCCCTGCTCCCTGCTGGCTGACTGTCCTAATGCCCAGTGCCTCCTTTCTGCTTGGACTTCTGAGGGCCGAAGCCCCAGGACCCTCACTCTGTGTTCCCGGCTCTATTCAATGCCAACGGTACGTCTTTTGCTTGCTGTATGTCCCCTGCCCCAGTACCTCCTACTGGCTTTGACCTTCCTGTTTCAGGTCCTCTTATTGCGACCCTTTGTGTATAAGCCAGATCTGTTTGCCCTTCCTTCAAGGGGAGCTATTTCCCTGGTGTTTCCCTAGATGCTTATGATGAGACCCCTGCCAGAACTACACCAATCAGACCCTCCATGTACACGCTTGGGTCTGAACCCTTTCAGCGAGAGCAGGTTGGAGACCCATATATACATAAATATACAATGTGTACAAATCAAGTATTTTAAAGATTGTAAAGAATTCTTGTGAACGTATTAGGTTAGGGAAGTCAAGCAGGATCATCATATGATGGCATAATCAAGCACATGTATATAACATTTCCTATTTTTATATGATGCCATTTTAATAGATGTGCCCATCTTTTCAAAGTTCTAATCTGTGGCAGTGGGCAGTAGGGGGACGGGGTGGGTCACAGCAGGAAGAGGCATTCGCTGCCTTAGGCAGTTAAACCATTGCTCTCTCTTCAGAATGGCTCAGCCAGCAGGATTCTGTGGGGTCTACCTCCTGGCACCGGGCTCCAATCGCCGGATTTTGGGTCTGGGGCAACCCAGATCTTTGTGCGAGTTTTCCGGAGAGTGCTTTCTCTTGGGAGCACGTCTGGGGACTGGCTTCTCTGCGTCCACCTTTGCTGGCGTGGCCAAAGGAACTGCTGCTGCAAAGAAAATCAGAACTGATCAGTCATTTCTGCTGTACACAGTCTCCTGCCAGAATTTCCCTCTCCCATGTCTCTCCCAGTTTCTGGCTGAAGACCTTTAATCTACTTGACATCCAGAACACAGCCTTGGCCCATCAGCTCCATGAGTCCCTAGAGAAGGGACACTGGCTGCAAAAGCAATTCCTAGAGCCTACGGCTGCAGCACATGAGGAAGTCTCTTCACCGTTTCCAGGGAAAACAGTAGAACCCGAAAGTCATTGCAATCATGAGCCTCTCCATCTCTCCTTTCCACAACAGAGAAAACATTTCTTGCAGTCTGTCACTTCTGAGGCTTTAATGGAAATGTCTTTCAAGTTTCAGAAAAAAATAGTCTAATATAAATTGGTTAAGAACCCCTCCCACCTTGGCAACCCCTCTTGGGCCCCATTTATACTGCCTGTTTCAACCACACTGAACTCTAGCCCTCTGATACTTTTATGTAGATTAGAACAAGGCCAAATGCTGAGGCGGAGGGATCAGGAGACTGAGAACCGTATTCTGGGCACCAAGTCTAGGCTCACATCAACCCAGCCTCCTGGGACACCATCTCCTCAGCCCTCCAGTCTCATTAGCACTTCAACACCCCTCTTGGTTCTTCCGGTCTTCCCATCAATATGGCACCACCCTCTCCGCTAGGAGTAAAAATCATTATAATCCTCTCTCCACCATGAAAGGATGAGATAAAGGCTCAGCAGCAGCCCCCGTGAAACACATGGTCAGCACTGTGAAGAGGTGTTACTAAGGCGATTTGGTCCGACACAGAGAAGGAAAGAGACAACTCTGCCCTTAGCCTGATCAGGCCCACAGGAAGGAAGCACACTGGGGGAAGCCTTTGAGAGTGTGGCAATGAGAGAGAACCTTCTTTAGGAGGGGACTCCTTGTTGCCGACCTTGAAAAAGCAAGGATGGGACATTTGTTTAATGGGGCTGTTACAGAGGGGATGTGCCCAGAGGTTAGGCCACCCTGCTTGAGAATCAAAGCACCTTCTAGTCCGAAATGGCTTGAATGCTCCAATCGCCGGATTTTGCGTCTGGGGCAACCCAGATCTTTGTGCGACATTTCCGGAGAGTGCTTTCTCTTGGGAGCACGTCTGGGGACTGGCTTCTCTGCTTCTACCTTTGCTGGCGTGGCCAAAGGAACATCCCCGTAGGCCCGGTAGCCACCAACCAGGCAGTATGTCTCCCCATGCCAGCCCAACTGCGTTTCTCCACACCCTCGGTAGAGGACATGGTAGTGACCAGGGGTAGGGGGAGAAACGGGAGCCACTGCTGCTGCAAAGAAAATCAGAACTGATCAGTCACTTCTGCTGTACACAGCCTCCTGCCAGAATTTCCCTCTCTCACGTCTCTCCCACTTTCTGGCTGAAGACCTTTAATCTACTTGACATCCAAAACACAGCTTTGGCCCATCACCTCTATGAGTCCCTAGAGAAGGGACACTGGCTGCAAAAGCAATTCGTAGAGCCTACGGCTGCAGCACATGAGGAAGTCTCTTCACCGTTTCCAGGGAAAACAGTAGAACCCGAAAATCATTGCAATCATGAGCCTCTCCATCTCTCCCTTCCACACCAGAGAAAACATTTCTTGCAGTCTGTCACTTCTGAGGCTTTAATGGAAATGTCTTTCAAGTTTTGGGAAAAACTAATCTAATATAAATTGGTTAAGGACCCCTCCCACCTTGGCAGCCCCTCTTGGGCCCCATTTATACTGCCTGTTTCAACCACACTGAACTCTAGCCCTCTGATACTTTTATGTAGATTAGAACAAGGCCAAATACTGAGGCCGAGTGATCAGGAGACTGAGACCCGCGTTCTGGGTACCAAGTCTAGGCTCACATCAACCCAGCCTCCTGGGACACCATCTCCTCAGCCCTCCAGTCTCATTAGCACTTCAACACCCCTCTTGGTTCTTCCGGTCTTCCCATCAATATGGCACCACCCTCTCCCCTAGTACTCAGCAGCTCAGGATGGGATGTGTCTGAGGGCACCGATGTAGATGTCTACATGACAGCACAGAGGTGCCTGGGTTTGAAGGTGTGTTTCAAGAGTGGCCCTCTTCCTCAAACTGCTCCATTTACCATTTGCCAACAAAAATGCACTTGTCTTTTGCTAAGAGGCCAATCAGGAAAGGGTCTGAATGGAAGCATCCTGTAGCCCAAAGGGGAAGCTAGATTTATAAAGATCAGGACCATCCTGCACACTTGTCCAGGGATGACCTTTCACTTGTCCTCAAAAGTGAGCACTGTGGGTCCCTGAAGATGTCCCAGGTCATTGGTATTACTTACAGCTGGGAACGCGCTCAGGTATACGTAGTGGGCAAGCCCCACAGGAACATGAGGCAGCCAGGTGAGGTGGTGTGTACACCATGGCTCCTCTAGAGATGCCCGGTCTCGGTGTTTCTGCCGCACTGCCCACCCACGGAACAGAGCTCAGGTTCGAGTAAAGATAGAGGATCCGGTCACACATTCTCCCTCAGACAACCAAAGAGGTTGGAGAACTTCTGGTGGAGAACTGTCAGGGAAGTTTGGCTGAGGGCAGCACTTTGGCAGTTATGCTGCCATGGAAACTGTGAGAAGGCCTGTGAGGTCATCACTACCCAGTGAGGTCATAATAAGGAACCTGTGACTTGGGGGTCAGGCTTCAGGAGGAGGGGCAGTTTTGTGGAGGAGAGCAGGGGGAGGGCAGAGGTACTCTGCCTGGCCCCTCACACCTGGGCCTCCCCACCCATGCCCTAGTCTAGCAGACATCCCAGGTGGGGCGTGCCGGTGGGCTGGCACAGCCCTATTGGCCCCAGGAAGGCAAAGGAGACCCACATTCTGAGATTGGCTTGAGAGGCAAGATTAACGTAAGAGAGAGCTAGGTTGTATGGCACTGACCCTAAGAGGCAGAGATTTGTGTGGACTGGGGAATCAGGGAAGGCTCCTTGGCAGTGGGCCTGAAGGACCAGTGAGATTTGGACCCATGGGGAAGAGAGGGAAGACATTCCAGTTTGGAAGTATAAAAGCAAAGACACATTCACCTCGCCCTTGTCCTCCCCAAATATAAATTCATAGAACCCTCACATTTTCACAACTGAGGACTGAAGAAAAGCAAGAGGTGAAGGGGCCTACCCAGTGTTACACAGGTAGTGGAGAGGTGTTCTGCTCAATGGTTAGGTTCATGTTGGGGCTCCGGATTTACAACTGATAGGAATGTGAGGACAAGCTCATGCCATTTCAAACATTTCCAAGTGATACTGAGAGAGACGTTAAAGGTGCAAAAGGAGGGTGCTGAATGACCTCACAAAGTGGGAATGGTGGGCCCATTTTCATATGAAATTCAAAACAAGTTCATGACCAAAGGACATAATACAAAATGACAACATAATCATTACACTCCCCTCTCCCCTAGAAGTAAAAATCAGTATAATCCTCCCTCTCTCCACCATGAAAGGATGAGGTAAAGGCTCAGCAGCAGCCCCCGTGAAACACATGGTCACCACTGTGAAGAGGTGTTACTAAGACGATTTGGTCCGACTCAGAGAAGGAAAGAGACAACTCTGCCCTTAGCCTGATCAGGCCCACAGGAAGGAAGCACACTGGGGGCAGCCTTTGAGAGTGTGGCAATGCGAGAGAACCTTCTTTAGGAGGGGACTCCCTGTTGCCGACCTTGAAAAAGCAAGGATAGGACATTCGTTTACTGGGGCTGTTGCAGAGGGGATCTGCCCAGGAGGTAGAGACTGCTTGGACTACTATTTTAGAGGTTGGGCCCCCCTGGTTGAGAACCACAGCACCTTGTATTCCTAAACTGCTTGAATGAGCGGGTGCACGTTAGGACAGACGAAGTCAGGCCTCATTGGAGCCGACTGCCTTTGGGAGTGGTAGAAGGTAAAATGGGAAGGGGAATGCTCTGGAGGAGGTTTGTCATGGCAGGTGGGCCAGCACGAGACCATCCAGATTCTCCAAGGCTCCAGAGATGACTTGGCTGGGAGCATCCCTCTGATGTGGTGCGGGGACTCCTACCTTAACAGGACCTGGCTGGGCATCTGCGGGAGGCAGAATAAATGGTTTATTAACTTAAGAGAGCGAGAAACTCACCTGGGGGGTTGCACAAAACCACTTCAAAACACTTGTACCTGGATTCTTGAGCCAACCCTCACAAAACTTATCTAGATCTGGAGTAGGGCTCGGGAAGCTGCACTTTTAATAAGCTTCCTGGGCAGTCCCACCACAGTGGTCCATGGAGAGACTGACCAAATTACTGTGTATTCTCCGTTGCTTTTGGGAGTCAAAGTGGGCAATGTGAAAAACTGCAGCAGGCATACGTATATACAGGGAATATTCAAGGCAAACAGAGGGGTAGAGTTATTCTATGCATGAATCAGATTTGAGAAAAGCTAGCCTGGTGGTTAAAGAACACAACCCTGGGAGAGACAGACAGACCAGATTCTGTCCTACTTACTTGTGTGATTTTGACCAAGTTCTTTTATCCTTCTGACTGTTTCTTCATATGGAAAAGAGCTATGGCTGTACATTTAGCACAATATTCTCTTTTGGCAAAGGCTGCTCTGGGTCCATTTGTGTTCTCTGCAACTTAATCTTTTCCGGTGTGTAAGCATTTTTAAGTTGTTTGGTGAAGTATTACATTTGACTTTCAACTGTTCATTACTTTGGGCAAAGCTTATATAATGCGGCAGAGACTAGAACCTATGCAGAGATAGTGAGAGGATGTGATAAGCTTATTCTGCCGGTTTATCAAAAAGTTTAATCTTTTCTCCTCTTCCTCCGCCTGCCACCAAGAGATGAGAAAGAAGGCAGAGCCTGGAAATGCACACCAAGCAATACTTCTGTGTCAGTTTGCCTTTTATTCCTCTGCCAGTACTTCCCAGAGAGATTTCACCAAAAGTGCCTAAGCTTGCCATGGTCATTGCTGTGAAGAACATTTCTCTCTATTGCTAGTCACATCCCCTTTTCCTTCTCCTGGGCGCTTAATGGATGTTTTGGGGGCAGGAAATAAAATTTAAACTAAAACATCAAAAAAAAAAAGAAGAAAGATGAGCTCAAGTAGGCGTTATTGTGGTCCAGATAAGGTTTGGTTTATTCATTCCCTCGATTTGCATTTATCCCCCTTTGTGCCAGGCATGGGGGGAGAGAGAGAAATGTCTTCAAAGAGTCTGTGGTTGTATGGGGGAGGGAGCTGTGGAAATCTGTCATTTAGAAACAGCATGGAAGTGCTAGGGAAAAATTGTTTTGTTCATTTATCTCTCACTCATCCGTTCACCCAGAGCAACTACAAAGGGTTTCACGCGGAGGAACTGGATGCCCTGAACTTGACATTCTCCTGGGGGAAACAACAATGTAAAGCACCAGCAGTGGTAAGTCACCAGTAGTGATTTCAAGCCAGAAGGAACCACTCACCAATGGAGAGAGGGACAGGGTGAGCAGTGACTTGCAGAAAGGAGGGGTTATTTATTCATTCCAACTGCTGAGTTCAAGTTCATCTGGGTGGTTGTGTGGTTCGTGCTTACTGCATCTGTTTTTGGAACGTGGCTCCACCCTCCACGAAGGGTGAGGATGATCACCCTTCTTTCCTCCTGCTGTGCCCCGGGGTCACCCAGCGAGTGTCTGCAGGGATGATCTGCTCTGTACTGGCTTTTCAGTCCCACTCCCGGGAAAAGAGAGACGAAGCTGTGTCTCCACCGCAGCTTGGCCTGATTCAGTCACTGGGTGAAAAGGTGGGAAGAAGGTCAAGTTCATGAGAACTGATACACTGCAGAGTCATTTAGTCCTGAAGTACCAGTTCTGGTTGCTGGTGAGTTGCTAAATCCAGGGACCTGAATGTAATTCCTCCAGAGCCACTGAGACATCATTTCTAGGCCCATGGCAGGCTGTAGGGGTGCTGACTTTTCTCAGTGCTAAGGAGCAGCCATCTTCTACTGAGAGAGGACTCTGTGTCAGCAGGAACAGAACCACACCAGGCACCGAAAAAGGTTCTGCATCCCAGCATCTCCCAACACAGTGATAGATAAACGGGTAGAAGATGCGACAGGGCAGTCACAATAGAACAGAAGCTTATCCCCAATAAATATGGAAAGATGTTCAACTTCACTACCTAACAAAGAAATTCAAGTTATAAATCTATTTCTTTTTTGCTCATCTCATTGGTAGAAAGTTTTAAGAATGCACAAAATTTGCTGCTAAGGATGTAAGGAAAAGGCTGTTTTCGTCTGTTGCTGCAGATGGGGATGGAAATTGCTGCGAACCTTCTGCAGGGTAATTTGGCAATTTGTGTATCAACAGCCTTAAAATGTTCATACACTTTGAGCCAGTAGTTTTGCTTTTAGCATCTTATCCTAAGGTGAAAGTCCAATTTATGTACAAGACTTATGTTCAAGAATATTCATCTCAGCCAGTAGTGTAATAGAAAAAATATTAGAAGCTACCTAAAAATCCCACAATACGGGGTTGGTTAAATAACGGATGGCCCAACTTAAGAATGGAAAATAAAGACGCAGACGTAGAAAATGGACTTGAGGACACAGGGAAGGGGAAGGGGAAGCTGGGACGAATTGAGAGAGTGGCATGGACTTATATATACTACCAAATGTAAAATAGCTAGCTAGTGGGAAGCAGCCGCGTAGCACAGGGAAATCAGCTCGGTGCTTTGTGACCACCTAGAGGGGTGGGATAGGGAGGGTGGGAGGGAGACGCAAGAGGGAGGAGATATGGGGATATATGTGTATGTAGAGCTGATTCACTTTGTTATAAAGCAGAAACTAACACACCATTGTAAAGCAATTATACTCCAATAAAGATGTTTTTTTTAAAAAAGGATGGAAAACAGTTCATTCATTAAAAATGATTTTCTACAAGAATATTTAATGGTGGGAAGATGTAGTGTAAAAGCAGGGTACAAAATACTAGATGGAGTATTTCATTTTGTTAAAATTTAATAATACAAGTGTAGAAAACGTGATTAAGAGAACAGTACTGATTTGACTACGGGACATTTTTTTCTTTAAATTTTTCTGTAATTGGTGTTATAAAGCATCATATATCCTCTCTGAGTCTCAGTTTATGTTCTGTGAAGTGGGACTCATCATATCTACACTGCAGTGCGCTCGGGCAGAGCAGCACAATATTTGAAAGTGCCCTTGACAATGACCAGCCCATTGTAATACTCCAGGACTGGTTATAATATCATTGCCAATGACACACCCATAGTCCGGATATTATCCGTAACGATTACGAAGGTTGTTTATCTCCCTCCACTTTTACTAAGACAAAAAAAGGATTAATTGAAGACTCTTAAGTCATTTTTACTG